>NW_020356373.1:0-48456 GCF_002211085.1 Panicum hallii
TCATTTCATGTGTGATCTTTTGTTAATTGCGTAGAAATTGTTGTAGATCTCCAAAAATTATGAAATTTGTTTTTGTTTGAATTCCTCTGTAATAGATCTACTTAGATAAATTAATGTTATGCATGCTAGAATCCTGTACCTTGAGTTATAGTTTATCCTTGCTAAACCAAGTTAATGTTAATCTTATTTTGGGGTGCTCTAAAAATGTCAAACTAAAGTTGTTATTTCCTTGTGAAATGCTCTATCTAATGGTGCTTATGTTATTGTTCCTGTACTGTTTGATAGGTTTTAATGTTATTGTTTTGCTGCCTGCAATTTTAAAATGAATAACTTTTGTTAGAAAATTGATAAAATGATAAAACCACTTCTGTTATCTTTTTATCATGTCTTGTACCCTGGTAATTTTATTAGGATTTTTGAAAATGTTTTGCATGGCTTTTAAGATTTATTTTGAGTTTAGCGGCTGAAAATTTATAAATATCATAAGTAATTCCACAAATATGTTTTTGATGCAAACTCAACTCTCATGAGTTTATTTTGAGATTCCCTGGGTGCAGAAATTAAATCATGATTTATTCTTGCTATTTTGTTGCATGAAGCAAGTTTGCCTTCGGGCTTAGAATTTAATTGAGTGATCGAGCTTCATGTACGTTGCTTGCGTGCCTCCTTGTGTTGAGTGTTATTCATTTCCATTCCATATCATGCCACCTCATTTCATGTCATCGGCATCATTCTAATGCACACATCTCATTCATGCATTTAGTGACCGAGACGCCGGAGGACGCACCCGTTGAGCCCCCCGAGTTCGTTGAGACCGAGCCGGGAGCCGAGTGTGTGGTTGAGCAAGAAGAGAACCAAGGCAAGCAGCTAAGCATGATTCCTTGACCTACTTAACTTGCTTAAATTTAGTTATTTCACTTGGGTATCTATGCTTATGTTAAATATTTATCTATTGCATCGTTGGTCCTATTTTCATGCAATGTCCTCTCTTGATTTTTGTATATCCATGCCCTTGGCACACGTAGCTAGTTGCAACCCAATTAATTAAATGCTTAGTCGTGCCTAGAGTTGGTAGATGTCTTGTAGGGAAAACTTGGAATAGGATCACTTGTTTCACCCACATTTGATTATCTTAAACATGTTATCCGGTGTCGGGTTGTTGGTTGGATCGAACTAGTTGGAAGTGTGGTTTTGAGGTTTGAGCGGAAGGTAGGGCCTAGAGAAAGGAGTCTCGAAGGCTTAGTCCGCTTAAACCGATTAAGTACCGTCCGTGGATGACCTTGGAAATTGAGCACTTATCGTACTTCCACATATCCATTCATGGGGTGGATAAACCGAATACCCTCTAGTTTTAATCGTTGATGCACGGTCCTAGATGCGTGGCCGTAGGGCTTTGTAGAGAGGCTTAGGGGTGTCACCGGTGGACCTAGGTAACTCTCTGCGCAAGTTAGGCATGATGTTCAACGGTTACAACTCGTCGGGAAAGGTTGATGCGAGTACCCCCTCACCCCACGTGATCGGTTGGGTGAGTCGCATGTCCTTGTGTCGTGTGGGTAAAGTTGTACACCCTTGCAAGGTTAATGAATCAATCGAATTGCGCGCTCTCGGTTATGAGCAAGCTCTTTATCCTACGAAATCTTCGTAGAAGTTGTGGTCAAGTGGTTGGATGCACGTTCCCTCTTGTCGATGCTTAGGATGTGAGTTATCTAATTAACTAAAATTTGAGGTGGTTGGGCAAGTTAATTAAAATGCTAGGAGGCTAGATGGTGGAATTAGGGAGCTCATGCTTAATTAATTTACTTAACCCTAAAGCCTTTTTGTGAGCCTTCATATGCATTTTCCTTGACCTATTTATTCGCGTAAGTCTTGCGAGTACCTTTGTACTCATGTTGCTTTCTTATACTAAGTTGCAGGTGAGCCGGAAGTGGTGTTTGGCCATTTCTACCCGCCGAACCCGGCGCGGGCGAGGAATAGGCCGATATGGTCAATGGTGTCCTTGAGCAAGACGCCATTAATATATTTGTCGTTATATTTTCCGCTGCGTATCGTTCTTGGGATATCATGTTAAACACTAAACTTTATGGTTTTTTATATCTTCTATGTTATTTGTGAGCTTGTATCCCTCTTTTGCACCTTAAAATTCAGATTTGGAACTTTTCCTTATGTCAATGTTGTAATGATTAATGGCTTAACTTTGTATTAAAAATTGCTCTTTGTGGATCAATGGTGATGTATGAGCTTGTGACGGTATGTGCATATGCGTGATCCTGGGCATATGTTGGAGCACATACCGGGACTACCGGGTTTAATGTTATTTTCGGCGAAAAGTTAAGTTGGTTCTTAGTAGTTTAGATGTGGGTTAACCCGTAACGCGCCATTTGTGCGAGTGCGTGTTAGCTCTCATCTTCACGATAAAGACCGACGGTTCCGCTTAAAATGATATTAAATTGGACGGTTCTCACAGCGGGTATCAGAGCCAAGGTTCCATAAAGTGAACTTAAAACTTTGCTTAAAGGGGGTGGAGAGCGAAATAAAATTGAGTACTTGCATTAATATTTATTTCTTGTAAAATTTGAACTTAAGGATTGATTGCTAACTTCCTCCCCTTGTCTTAGAGCTATTATCCTCTCTAATGCTTCACCTGTTAATTAAATGTGCTTAATCTCTCATGTCTTGTTGGATAGATGGCCACGTTGATCATGGCGACTCGCGCTCCGGAGACGATTGGGTTCCCGGCGATCCTCAATGAGATGTTGAGGAAGTCGCACTACTTTATCAGCCCGAGTACGAGGTCTATGCTCGCGGCTGTGGTGTTGGTTTGGTGGACTACATGGCGAGCCTCCACCTTGAGCCAAGGTTGGTGGTGGGAGCCGTGAAGTACGACTTCCGCGCCTGTGGTACCTCCGTGCAGATGGTCATTCAAGAGGTGGCACGTGAAGCCATCGCCCGTCTTCGCTTCGAGCACCGTGAGCTTTGGGAGGCTCCGTTCACCTACCTTCCGGTGCGGGGACCCGAGGCTCCCATTGCTCATGTTGTCTCACCTCCGGATGGGCCGTATACCTTGGAGAAGTGCATGGCGGACACCGTTTCCGCCTATGAGATGGCGCACCGGAGCTTGGTATGGGAGTTGGAGGAGACAAGGAGTCGTCTCGTCCGCCTCCAATACCAAGTGGAGCCTTACCTTCGATCAATGAAGTTGCCTAAGAAGATCATGAGTGATTGGACGCGGAACACACCGCATGAGGAGGCGCCTCCGTCGCACCGCTTTCCGCATGTGGTGGGTACTTGGGCCGAGGCGCGGGACCGTATAATCCCATTTCGATGGGGCTACCCGTGCGTCAGTTCCGTATGGTGCCCGCCATCCGCGCGGATCTTTTGGGGTTTCCGGAGCCCTTTTGATCCATGAATTACTTATCGTCTAGTGAGAGGGAAAGTCACACATTAGTCCAAGTGCTAGTAGGAGGGTCGTGACACTTGGGGTAATGTGGATGTAAGGTGGAATTAAGCGCTAAGGACGTTAAGACGCGCTCATTTTGTGATGGTTGAACTTTATTTAATGCTTGTGAACTAAAGACAAGTTGGTCTCATGGTTATGATTATGACTCGATGCATTATTAATAGTTTATTTATGCAAGTTAATTGTGTACTTTTCATGTGTGCTTCCTTAAGAGTTAATTATGAGCCCTATATTATCATGTGGAAACGATGTGAGGTAACGACATATTGCACTCATATGTTGCATGCATGCACGCATACGCATATAACGATTATAAAGCATGTGGGTGACCGTTTTCCGTCCATCTTGCTCTCTAAATTTGTCCTAGTAATCTTGAATGGTGATGTTCAAATCTTTGGCACCCGTCACATTTTATATAGCTTCTTTGATAAGTTATCGTTTGAGTTCCGATCTTGAGTCAAATCATTATCTACGCCTTATCATTCCATCTTTTCTCCTTAAGATTTATATTTCTTCCTCGGTCGCTAACTCATCTTAAATTCTTGCTAGGATGAATTTGCGTTCGGGAACCGGCACGAACAGCGGGAACGGTTCGGGTGGGAATAGCAATAACAACAACACCAACAACAACAACAACACCAACAACAACAACAACAACAATCTTCCCGGACCTCCCGTCCACCCCACTTTCGCGGATGTTCTTGCCCAACAAACTCAACTACTTGGGCAATTGGTTAATCATATTGGCAATTTGGGCAACATTGGAATTCAAGCTCCTAGGGAGGAGCCGCAAGTGAACAAATTTGGGGATTTCTTCCGCACCAACCCACCTATCTTCCGTGGCTCCAAGGATCCACTTGATGCGGATTTTTGGCTTCATGTCATTGAAGAGAAGCTCAATCTCATCCAATGTGATGAACATGATAAGGTCTTATTCGCCGCTCACCAACTCCATGATGCCCCGGGGGCTTGGTGGCGGAATTGGAAGGCTTCTCAACCCGCCAATCACCGTTTCACATGGGAAGAATTCCGGACGGCTTTCCGCTCTTTCCATATTCCCAAGGGTATCATCGACATCAAGAAGAAGGAATTCCTCAATCTCACCCAAGGCCATCGAGGTGTAATGGCTTATGTCAATGCCTTCTATACTCTATCTCAATATGCACCCGACGAAGTGTCCTCCGATGCTAAGAAGCGGGAGAGGTTCTATGACGGCCTCTCGAAAGAACTACAAGACAAGCTCTCTACCACCAAGTTTGATGACTTCAATGACTTGGTGAACATTGCTATCCGCGCCGAGCACAAGATGAAGAGACTTGAGGCCAAGCACAAGCGTCCCGCTCCTACCTCAGCGGGTGGTAGCTCATCTCGCCCACGTGTGGGGCCTCAACCTCCCCACCTCGTGCGCCGGGTGCGCAACCACCGCACCCGATGTGGGTGGTACGTCATCCTCAACCACCGCAAGGACAACCCCCAAGGCCGGCCAATGCCTTTTGGAACAACCCAAGCGGCGCCACAAGGGGTCCGTGCTACAATTGTGGTGGCACGGGCCACATCTCCAAGTATTGTCCTTCTCCAAGGCAAGGCGGCACCTCCAATGCACCAAGACCTAGCAATCCTCCGCCGCAAGCCTCACGCCAAGGAGCCAAGCCATCGCAAGCTCCCAAGCGTGGCCGTCTCAACTACACCACCACGGAAGAGGTTCCGGATGATGCCGAAGTGCTCATGGGTACGCTTCTCATAAACTCCCATTCCGCCCTTGTTCTTTTCGATTCCGGAGCAACCCTTTCTTTCATTAACAAGAAGTTCATGATGCATAGCAAACTCCAAATGCAAACCTTACCACAACCATACCACATAGAATCACCGGGTGGGGAAATCATATCAAAACATTTTGTAGATAAAGTCCCGATTCTTATTGAGGGAGCCACCTTTCGAGCAAATCTCCTCATCCTTGTTAAGCTAGGCTTAGATGTAATTCTTGGGATGAATTGGTTGGGAAAGCATGATGGGGTTATCAAATGTGGGCCACGCACCATCGATCTCTTGCACCCCTCCGGGGATAGGGTTCTTCTCTCTCTCGCCACAAAGAAAGCTTGTTTCTATGCCTTGACGGGTACCGAAACCACGGCGTTGGAAGATATTCCCGTGGTTTGCGAGTATCCGGATGTCTTTCCGGAAGAATTACCGGGCATGCCTCCCGATCGTGAGGTGGAGTTCGTTATTGAATTAATGCCCGGGATGGCCCCCATTTCCAAGCGTCCCTACCGTATGCCTCCTAATGAGCTAAAAGAATTGAAAGAGCAACTCAAGATCCTTTTGGATAAGGGTTTTATTCGTCCGAGCTCCTCTCCTTGGGGATGCCCGGCTCTCTTTGTGAAGAAGAAGGATGATAGTCTACGGATGTGCGTTGACTACCGTCCGTTGAATGAGGTCACCGTCAAGAATAAGTACCCCCTTTCTCGAATTGACATCTTGTTTGACCAATTATCGGGAGCTTGTTAATTCTCCAAGATTGATCTAAGGTTGGGTTATCATCAAATTAAAATTCGTCAAGAAGATATTCCAAAAACGGCTTTCTCTACTAGATATGGTCTCTATGAGTACACCGTCATGTCCTTTGGCCTCACTAACGCACCGGCGTATTTCATGTACTTGATGAATAGTATCTTCATGGAGGAACTCAATATCTTTGTGGTTATCTTTATTGATGACATTCTTATCTATTCGAAGACTCGGGATGATCATGCTCACCACATCCATATTGTGTTACAAAAACTTCGGAAGCATCGTCTTTATGCCAAGTTTAGCAAGTGCGAGTTTTGGCTCGAGAAAGTATCATTTCTTGGTCACATTCTCTCCAAGGATGGCGTCGCCGTCGATCCTAGCAAAGTGCAAGATGTTCTTGATTGGAAACAACCTCGAAACATCACCGATATCCGGAGTTTTCTTGGGCTTGCGGGATATTATCGCCGGTTCATAGAAAATTTCTCAAAAATTGCCAAGCCTATGACCGAATTGTTGAAAAATGGGGTCAAGTTCGAATGGTCCCAAGCTTGTGAAGAAGCCTTTCAAACTCTCAAAGATCATCTTACTACCGCTCCCGTTCTAGCTCAACCAAATATTCACAAGAACTTCGATGTCTATTGTGACGGCTCTCGCGTCGGTCTTGGTTGTGTTCTTATGCAAGAAGGCCAAGTGGTGGCTTATGCCTCTCGTCAACTCAAGCGACATGAAGAAAATTATCCAACCCATGATTTGGAGCTTGCGGCCGTGGTCCATGCTCTAAAGATTTGGCGTCACTATCTTCTTGGTAATCATTGCAATATCTACACCGATCACAAGAGACTTAAATATATCTTCACCCAATCCGATCTCAACATGAGGCAACGTCGATGGCTTGAATTAATCAAAGATTATGATATTGAAGTTCACTACCACCCCGGCAAGGCGAATGTTGTTGCCGATGCACTAAGCCGCAAGGCCCAATACAATTGTTTGACCATGGGGCCTCCTCTTCATACTCTTTGTGATGAATTCCGGAAACTTGAAATGGGAATGGTCATGGAGGGTCATCTTGGTGCTCTTATAATCAAGTCCAATCTCTATGATCAAATTAAGGAAGCTCAAAAGAATAACAAAGGTATGGCCCGAATTCGTACCTTAATGAAGGAGGGTAAAGCTCAATGTTTTTCATGTGATGATCAAGGAGTCCTATTCTTTGGGAAACGTATTGTCGTGCCTAAGGATCATAACTTGAGGCGTTTAATTCTTGATGAAGCTCATAATTCTCAATTCTCTATTCATCCGGGTAGCACTAAAATGTTTCAAGATCTCAAGCAAAGATTTTGGTGGACTCGCATGAAGCGGGAAATCGCTCGATATGTCGCCGAGTGCGATGTTTGCCAAAGGGTTAAGGCCGTGCATCTCAAACCGGCCGGTACTCTTCAACCTTTGCCTATTCCATCATGGAAGTAGGAAAATATTGGGATGGACTTTATCACCGGGTTACCAAAGACTATTCATGGGTATGATTCCATTTGGGTAATTGTTGACCGTTTAACCAAATCGGCTCATTTTCTTCCGGTCAAGACTGCCTATCGAGCCAAGCAATATGCGGAGTTGTATCTTACTTGCATTGTATGTCTTCATGGTGTTCCTAAAACAATTGTCTCCGATCGTGGTCCTCAATTTGTGGCCCACTTTTGGAGAAGTCTTCATGAGGCCATGGGAACCGACCTCACCTATAGTACCGCTTACCACCCTCAAACCGATGGCCAAACCGAAAGAGTGAATCAAATCCTTGAAGATATGTTACGGGCTTGTGTTCTAGTGTATGAGAAGAAGTGGGCCACTTGTTTGCCGTTTGCGGAGTTTTCCTATAATAATAGCTATCAAGCAAGTATCAAAATGTCTTCTTTTGAAGCTCTTTATGGACGGCATTGTAGAACGCCTATCAATTGGTCCGAATCCGGGGAAAGGCCTTTCTTTGGCCCGGATTTGGTGAAAGATGCCGAACATCAAGTTAAGATCATTCGCGAAAACCTTCGCATTGCTCAATCCCGTCAAAAGCTATATGCCGATCGTCGCCGCCGTGAACTCTATTTCAAGGTCGGTGATTATGTTTATCTTAAGGTCTCTCCTTACAAGGGTACTCGTCGCTTCCGGTTTAAGGGTAAATTGGCACCTCGCTTTGTCGGACCTTTCCAAGTCACTAAAAGGATTGGAATGGTGGCTTATCAATTGGATCTTCCCCAATCACTTTCCACCGTTCACAATGTGTTTCATATCTCTCAATTGAAGAAATGCCTTCGTGTTCCTACCGACGCCATCGACCTTGAATCACTCAATCTTCAAGCGGGTCTTACCTATGAAGAACATCCCATTGCCATCCTAGATCATGTTGAAAGGAAGGTGAAACGAAGTATGGTGAAATTTGTGAAAGTTCAATGGAGCAACCACTCCGAAGATGAAGCCACATGGGAACGCGAGGATCGTTTGCGTCAAGACTACCCCGACTTCTTCTTCCATGAGTGAGTCCTCAAGCCTCTCCCACCGCACCCAACTTTCATTAAGAAGTTCATCCTTCTAGATATCTTATATGTGTACACAATCACCATCAAAGAGAAATTAGGAATGTCCTACCACGCCACACCACCCATGCCTTGTACATCCTTCCTTCGATGTTTCTCTTGTCTAGGTGAATATGGCCTTCCTACACCCGAAGCCTTATCATTTCTATCTACTAAATCTCGGGACGAGATTTTCTTAAGGGGGGAGAATTGTCACGACCCAAAATTTAAAAGCATGAGATTAAAAAAATTAAGCAACATCATCATGAGCATCATCCAAGCATTATGGAGCATCATATGCACTTAATTACATCATGAGCAACCATTTTCTTGTGTGTTTTATGAGTAAGTTGTGAAGTAAGCTCAAATTTTGCTATGTGACTGTGCCCCCAAATATTTTATTCAAATACTAGATTTAAATGATGATTTTTAGATATTTTTCCTAAATCTTTGGATGTCTCTGCCGAGCCATAAAATTCTTGGAAAGTTTGAAATATGCAGTTTTGGATGAATTATTGCGGGCAATTTTTGATGTCTTTTTGAGTGTTTGTTGTTGCATTATATTCTTGGTAGTATGATCTTGCTTCAATAAAAATTTGGTGATTTTTGGAGCCCGGGAAGTATTTTTTTAGGTGTTCGAAGTTAGGCTTTTCATTTTCGGGTAACTCCCTTTCCTCCCGGCCCCACCTGTCTGCCTCCTCCCCCTCTCCTCCGCGCGCCCGGGCCCCGCGTCAGCCTCCCCATCCGCGCCTCCCGCGCCTCTGCGCCCGCCCGTTGGGCGCCCGCTCGGTGGCGCACGCCGGCGGCCGCTCGCTCGTCCAGCGTGGCCGCCGCCGCCCCTTCGAGTCCCGCGCGCCGCTCTCTCTTCTCTCCCCCGCCGCTTCGCCTTCCTCTCCCCGCTCCCCAATTGAACCGCACGCCCCTGCCTCCTTCTCTTCCTCCCGCCGCCGATTCCCCTTCCGCCCGCCACCGCAATCCGCCGCCGCCGCTTCGCCTCCGCCCGATTCCGCGCGCCCGCACCACCCCCTCATCCTCCTCGCTCGATCCCGGCCACCCGCCGCCTCTCCCTCCGTCCGTAGCTCCTTCCCGGCGCTTGCCCTCTCCCGCCGCCGCCGAGGTCCGTCGCGCCGCCGCTCCCCGCCTTGCCCCGCTCGCCTGTGCCGCGGCCGGGCACCCTTGCCGTGCTGCGCGGCTGGTGCGCGTGCGCCCCGCCCCCGTTCGCCCCCCTGCCGCTCCTCCGCTTGCCGGCCGCCGCCGCGCCGCGCCGCGCGCGCGCGTTCGCGCGCGGGTCGCGCCGTGGGCGCGCGCTGGCCGCGCCCGTGGCGAGTCAAGGCCACGGCTGGCCTTGACTTCGCCTGGGCCGTGCGCTGGCCGCCTGGGCCCGCCTGTCGGCGCCCAGGGGCGCTAGATCCGGGTGGATCTAGCGCTGGCCGCCTTGTTTGTTTTTATCATTTCATGTGTGATCTTGTTAATTGCATAGAAATTGTTGTAGATCTCCAAAAATTATGAAATTTGTTTTGTTTGAATCCTCTGTAATAGATCTACTTAGATAAATTAATGTTATGCATGCTAGAATCCTGTACCTTGAGTTATAGTTTATCCTTGCTAAACCAAGTTAATTGTTAATCTTATTTTGGGGTGCCCCAAAAATGTCAAACTAAATATTGTTGTGTTCCTTGTGAAATGCTCTATCTCATGGTCTAGCTTATGTATTTGTTCCTGTACTGTTTGATAGGGTTTTAATGCACTTATTGTTTTGCTGCCTGCAAGCTTGTTAAATGAATAACTTTTGTTAGAAAGTTTATAAAATGATAAAACCACTTCTGTTATCTTTGTTATCATGTCTTGTACCCCTGGTAATTTTATTAGGATTTTTGAAAATGTTTTCCATGGCTTTTAAGATTTAACTTGAGTTTAGCGGCTGAAATTTATAAATATCATAAGTAATTCCACAAATATGTTTTTGATGCAAACTCAACTCTCATGAGTTTATTTTGAGATTCCCTGGGTGCAGAAATTAAATCATGATTTATTCTTGCTATTTTGTTGCATGAGCAAGTTTGCCTTCGGGCTTAGAATTTAATTGAGTGATCGAGCTTCATGTACGTTGCTTGCGTGCCTCCTTGTGTTGAGTGTTATTTCATTTCCATTCCATATCATGCCACCTCATTTCATATCATCGGCATCATTCTAATGCACACATCTCATTCATGCATTTTAGTGACCGAGACGCCGGAGGACGCACCCGTTGAGCCCCCCGAGTTCGTTGAGACCGAGCCGGGAGCCGAGTGTGTGGTTGAGCAAGAAGAGAACCAAGGCAAGCAGCTAAGCATGATTCCTTGACCTACTTAACTTGCTTAAATTTAGTTATTTCACTTGGGTATCTATGCTTATGTTAAATATTTATCTATTGCATCGTTGGTCCTATTTTCATGCAATGTCCTCTTTTGATTTTTGTATATCCATGCCCTTGGCACACGTAGCTAGTTGCAACCCAATTAATTAAATGCTTAGTCGTGCCTAGAGTTGGTAGATGTCTTGTAGGGAAAACTTGGAATAGGATCACTTGTTTCATCCACATTTGATTATCTTAAACATGTTATCCGGTGTCGGGTTGTTGGTTGGATCGGTCTAGTTGGAAGTGTGGTTTTGAGGTTTGAGCGGAAGATAGGGCCTAGAGAAAGGAGTCTCGAAGGCTTAGTCCACTTAAACCGATTAAGGACCGTCCGTGGATGGCCTTGGAAATTGAGCACTTATCGTACTACCACATATCCATTCATGGGGTGGATAAACCGAATACCCTCTAGTTTTAATCGTTGATGCACGGTCCTAGATGCGTGGCCGTAGGGCTTTGTAGAGAGGCTTAGGGGTGTCCCCGGTGGACCTAGGTAACTCTCCGCGCAAGTTAGGCGTGATGTTCAACGGTTACAACTCGTCGGGAAAGGTTGATGCGAGTACCCCCTCATCCCATGTGATCGGTTGGGTGAGTCGCATGGTCCTTGTGTCGTGTGGGTAAAGTTGTACACCCTTGCAAGGTTAATGAATCAATTTGAATTGCCGCGCTCTCGGTTATGAGCAAGCTCTTTATCTTACGAAATCTTCGTAGAAGTTGTGGTCAAGTGGTTGGATGCACGTTCCCTCTTGTCGATGCTTAGGATGTGAGTTATCTAATTAACTAAAATTTGAGGTGGGTTGGGAAAGTTAATTAAAATGCTAGGAGGCTAGATGGTGGAATTAGGGAGCTCATGCTTAATTAATTTACTTAACCCTAAAGCCTTTTTGTGAGCCTTCATATGCATTTTCCTTGACCTATTTATTCATGTAAGTCTTGCGAGTACCTTTGTACTCATGTTGCTTTCTTATACTAAGTTGCAGGTGAGCCGGAAGTGGTGTTTGGCCATTTCTACCCCGCCGAACCCGGCGCGGGCGAGGAATAGGCCGATATGGTCAATGGTGTCCTTGAGCAAGACGCCATTAATATTATTTATCGTTATATTTTTCGCTGTGTATCGTTCTTGGGATATTATGTTAAACACTAAACTTTATGGTTTTTTATATCTTCTATGTTATTTGTGAGCTTGTATCCCTCTTTTGCACCTTAAAATTCAGATTTGGAACTTTTCCTTATGTCAATGTTGTAATGATTAATGGCTTAACTTTGTATTAAAAATTGCTCTTTGTGGATCAATGGTGATGTATGAGCTTGTGACGGTATGTGCATATGCGTGATCCTGGGCATATGTTGGAGCACATACCGGGACTACCGGGTTTAATGTTATTTTCGGCGAAAAGTTAAGTTGGTTCTTAGTAGTTTAGATGTGGGTTAACCCGTAACGCGCCATTTGTGCGAGTGCGTGTTAGCTCTCATCTTCACGATAAAGACCGACGGTTTCGCTTAAAATGATATTAAATTGGGCGGTTCTCACACTTCATCCCTACCTTTTACCGTTCTTCATCTCGACATGTTGCAGTGTAGGCTTGGGAGAGATCTTGGAATTCATGGTCATATGTATGTGCTAAACCTAGCGTGCCTCCTCAAAGTAATGCAGTTTTTTGATATTCTAGTTTAGCCAAACAGGTGTTCTCAGGTCACCATCAAACAGGTGTTGGATAACTTTATGAAATAGCATCGCACTCTCGCGTATGCAAAATAAATGTGAAATTATAAATCTGTTCCATCCATTTTTTTATTTTCGTATTACTCCATGCGCTGTTATTTACAATACTTATCAATCCTTCTGTAATTAAATAATGTATAGAATAAAAAATCACATGATGATGAATAAAAGTTTAGAAATAAAAGTTCTTCCTAAAAGTTATGACACTTGGGATGGGAATGAGAGTGCTTTTTTACATAATAAGAATAATAATGTAGGACGGCGCTTTGCTATATGACACTTGGGTGAAAATTCTCTCCCCCCACATCTGAAATCTCGATGAGACTATTATTAATTTATTACCTATCTCAGTGGATGTGTCAACATGTGGGAACATATTCAAGCTTATCTGGTTTTGTTCCTGGATTGGATGAACCTGGATTTTGGTATACTAATTTGTCTGGTAAAAGCATTTTCAGAAAAAGAATTGAATGTGGATTGTGGTGGAGGTTAATTATACTGATTTGTCAGGCTTTATATATATATTATGTCTATCTATATCTAATTGTCCGGATTTGAACTATGCAGATCAACATACACATTCTCTCTCATGTTTCATTAATTTTTTTTCTTCAAGATCTCGTCTTTCCATGTGTGTTAAGCAACAGATCAAAGCTTCGGTAATGCAAGTTGCCGACAACTGGTTCGTGGGTTCGACAGCGGTAGGTGAAGCTACTCGTGGGCACCATGCTCTGCAGAACAGAGTTATGAACAGAACAGAGCACACGGAAACAGAGCATGGGGTCACAACTATCCAGTAATCTCATATTCTGGTTACACACTGAAACAGAACATGCATCGTGGTGTTAGAAAGACAGAATGGCGACCATGCACACTGGCATCTATGCTCAGACATCTCACATGACGATAAAGGTCACAAGCTGCAAATAACCCAAAGATACTTCTTCTCCCTCTTCGATCGTCAAACATAGCTAGGCTCCTGAAGATTCGTACGAACAAACAGCAGGCTAAATAAAACGTAATAAAAGCTAGGCTCCTGAAGATTCGAGAGCCTCATGGAAGTAGATCACTGCACTCAACAGGGACACACCCTACAATAGGATACCCTTGCGTGACATCTAGGCCCGACTCTGTCGCCGGAATGCCCTTGCGTTTTGTTCCGTCCAAGGCCTCCCGTGGCATTGCAGGCTCCTGAGGACGTGCGGCATTATTGATGTCAGCGACAGGGAGCGGCATTACGGTACTGCAGAAAATGGAGTAAAATTTAGCCAGCCAGGAAGAACTCTAGGTTCCAAGCGTGCACAAGGCGCACATCGTAATATGTAGTGCTTAACCAACCAAATCTAACCCCAAACATGCGACATTTCCATGGGAAACCGAGTAGCTAACGTCACTACTTACAGGTCCTGAGTTGTTTGGTAATCTCTGCAGATGTGGCGAAGCAGAGGCGAAGCAGAGGAACTTGTTATCTACGAGAAACTTATCATTTGCATCAACTCAAATCTTTTCTCCGGTTCGCTATTCTTCATCTGAATCTGAGACAGAAATCGAAACAAAATTAAGATTAGAAGAAAATACTGGGCCGGAAAAAACAACGCCAATGAAGTTTAGAAGAAATAGGAAAGAAGAGAAGCAAGGATCAACTACAGAAGCTACATGCGTCAGCGGGACCATGGCTTGCTCCGCCTCCTCCTTGGTAGCGCCTGCACGTAGGATTTCAATCTTAACTTCCTGCAGTGATAGCAGGTTCCCTAGGCCAAAATCGAGACCACCATCGCTGCTGGCCATTCCTCTTGCCTCCCGCACATAAAACAACGGCCAGAGCCGAAGCTCTCTGAGCCTTGGCATAGCTTCTTGTTAAATCGCGAGAACCAACAGCTTACGAGGCACGGGAAGGAACCAGCACCAACAACGAATCCCTGAAGGATGCCCAGGTTCTTATTGTCCACCTCCAGATTTACATAGTGGAGAGCTGGCAACCTCCCGAGGATTTCGAGGTCGCCCTGATGCAGCTCCCTCACGGCGATGGTTAGACAGGTGAGATCCGGAACAAGCGATGGATTCACCCAAGCTGGCAGTGTTGAAAACCAACAACTGTATTGTGTAACCAAGTCACGGAGACGTCGAGGGGCAACCCAGGTATCCAATCCACCTATGCTGCGGTGAGGATGACGGAGCATGATCGATACACAGTTCCTGAATCTTTTGTAGCTTGTGCAGGCACTCTAACAGCTTGTCATTCCACTCCTCCAATTTAATCCACAGCCGCCTCAGTTCATTTAGCTCGCCCAACTCTTCTATAATGTTTATGGCGGAGTCATCAATGTATAACTGTGACAGCAGCTCAAGGCATGTTAGTTTTCTTCACTTGACAAGGAACGGATAAGATCCAGCACCATATCATGTATGCGACAGCCATTTACCATGCCAGTTGATGAGTTATGTATCGGTTGGATCATACTTCTGATTATGAGCTCGTTGAAGTAAAACTCTCCGAGTTCAAATAGGCAAAATATAATAGAAGTCCAATCAGAATCTTTGCCAAAACATAATAGAAGTCCAATCAGGAATAAAGACCATATATTTTGCTATATTATTTTTGCACTCCATAATGATGTAAAAAAAGACAAAGCGATTGTATTTTATTATTGGCTAAAAAGTCTTTATGAGAGCTAAACACACCAGGTAATTGGATAGATTATGAAAACCTTAGCACCCAGATTATTGTAATCCCACTCTCTCTCTCCATCCTACTTTTGAGGATATAAACACAACTAAAAAAAAGATGATTAGAAGGAAATAAAGTGGGGAGGATGTGTTAGAATAACGGAGAAAGAACAACCGGAGCTAAGGTGGCATAGGATGGGAAAAAACCAACGCAATTAAGTTTAGAAGAAATGGGAAACGACACTCCGCTCCACCGTCTCCATCATGGAGCAGCTCCACCATATATTTATATCATGGTTGGGATGATTGGGATGCATTCTAGCTGCCAGCGTCAGCGCAGCCTTGGCTTTCTCCGCCGCCTCCTTGCTAGCGCCTTCACATCGGAGCTGAGCCACGACCATCTGCAGCGATGGCAGGTTCCCCAGGCCCAAGTCGAGGCCACCATCGCTGCTGGCAATTCCTCCTCCCTCCCGCACGTAAAACAACGACAAGAGGTCAAGCTCTCTAAGCCTTGGCATAGCTCCTTGTTGAAATACCACTGGCCATACAAATTGAGAGAAGGAACAGAGTACAAGGCACGGGAACGAACCAGCACCAACAACGAATCCCTGAAGGATTCCCAGGTTCTTGTTGTCCACCACCAGACTTAGTGTGCGGAGAGCTGGCAACCTCCCGAGGATTTCGAGGTCGCCCTGATGCAGCTCCCTCACAGCGATATATAGGCAGGTGAGATCCGGAACAAGTGATGGATTCACCCAAGCCGGCAGTGTAGAAAACCAACAGCTGTTTACTGTACTCAAATCACGAATATGTCGAGGGGCGGTCCAGGCATCCAATCCACCGATGCTGCGTTGACCAGGGTGGACCGAGATATCTAGTTTCTGGATCTTTTGTAGCATGCGTAGGCCCTCCAACAGCTTGTCGTTCCACTCGTCCAATTCAATCTCCAGCCGCCTTAGGGCAGCTAGCTGGCCCAACTCTTCTACAATATTTATGGTGGAGCCATCAATGCATAACAACGACAGCTGTTCAAGGCATGTTAGGTTTCCAATTCCATTCGGCACTTTTGTATACCCGTCGATGTATAGGAACATCAAATTAGTTAGCTGAACAACACCCGAAGGCAACCATGAAATAGAATTGCCCCTTACGTGCAATGTTTGTAGAAACTGCAGGTTCCCTATTTCTTCCGGGAGCTGAGAAATATCCATACAAAATAGTCTCAAGTACCTCAACTGATATAAATTTCCAAGGTACTTAAGACTATTAGCTTGTGAAAGATCACATAGACATAAATCCAGTACACGTAAAACCTGAAAACTCCCAAGAGCCGGCGCTTGAGCAAATTCAGATGGGAAGATAACAACTGACCTTGCATGTTGCAGCGAGCTCCTAGTAGCATGAGCCATTATGTGACTGTTCTTGACATTTTGAAGGGACAACCTCCGAATCGTATCTGATGGAGATGTGCTATCCATATCACTTAGTACAGTAACAAAGTTTTCTTCAGTTGACAAGGAACGGATAAGATCGAGCACCATATCATGTACGTGACAACTATTTACCATGCCACTGTATCTGTCATATATTGCTTGGACCATACTTCTATTTATGAGCACATTGAAATAACTATCTCCGATTTCAAATAGACTCTTCCCCTGTTTTTCACTTTTGATAAAACCTTCAGCTATCCACATACTTATCAAACGATCCTTATCAATTTCAAAATCTTCTGGAAACATGCTTAAATATAATAAGCAAGTCCTTAGATGGCATGGCAGCTCATAATAGCTAAATGATAAAATCTTTCTCATATTCTTCACATCTAGATTGTTTTCCAGACCAGTACCAATGGAATTGTGCACCTCATACCAATCCAATTTATTTCTTGCTTTACAAGATAGCAGACTAGCCATCGTAATAATTGCTAAGGGTACACCAGCACATTTGTTTAATATTTTGTCAGATACTTCAACCAACTCCTCTTCAGGACATTTTTCTCTGTCTTCATTATTATCTTTGTTCTTACTACCAAATATTCTTCTATACAGTAATTTCCGGGAGTTATTCAAAGAAAGGGGTTTCAGCTTGTAAGCACCACCAGCTTGTTCAGCAACGTCATAATTACGGGTTGTTGTAATAATAGTGTATCCAACATCATTATCAGGCAAAGCACATCTGATCATTTTCCAGACTGAGATATCCCATATGTCGTCAATAACAATGAAATACCTATACATATGCCAAGTTAGTAGCAAGAACAAATGGTTTTAAGATGGAAAAGTTATCATAATGTATATCATACCACGGTATGCAAATTGAGCTAACTGGACAACAACTAACGTTTTAGTGTCTAGAGTAAAATAGCTAGGGAGCAGCTAGATTAGCATGTATGTAGACAAAATAAGTCCACTCAGGATCATTGAAAAAATAAAAAGGAACTCAAATCAGAAACAATGATTGTAGATTTTGCTTATTTACACTTGAAAATATGCGAAAAATATTAAGTGGTTTCTATTTTGCTATTTAACGAGGGCCATGCATGAGCATTTAGTTAACCTTATGTACACTTAGGCCATGTCTGGATCTAATTTTGATAAAAGAAATCGGATAAAAATCATTATGAGAAATAAACACCCAGATTATTATAATCCCACTATCTACCTTCACCCTAATTTTGAGGTAATAGACACAACCAACCCTCCAACCATCTTAAAATCTAGGGACCCAGACAACCCAGTTATAATGTATAATCTAGATTCTTTCTTACAGTCTGACAAGACCCAAACATGGCCTTTAGTATTATGAATGGAAGGCATAAATTATCATTGGCAAAAAAAAATCCCAAATGTACAAAAGTTTACATAAGGAATGATCTCATACCTTTTCTCTTGAAGGAATTCTCTAAGTACTTTTATGAGCCGACTCTCATCCAATGTTTCTTCATTATTTTTTTTGCCAAGATCACAGAGCAAGCCCTTGAATAATTTCTTCAAGTTAGGAGTTTGAGACACTGAAACAAAAGCACAGCAATCGAATCGTGCTCTAATCTTTTCATAAACTGCTTTTGCAAGAGTTGTCTTTCCCAATCCCCCAAATCCAACAATGGAAACTATCTTTCCATGCTGCTGCATGGACACTTCATTCTCTTCTTCTAGAATCTTAATTAGCTCATCTCTTGCCTCATCAATTCCAACAAGCTCTTTCGCCTCCGTGTACTGACTGAATAAACGTGGATCGATCATGACAGGCATAGCAACATCACTGTTGATCTTGTACCTTCCATGCCGCTTGGCTACCTCTTCGACACGGGTCTTGATGTCTCTGATCTCAGTGGCCATCCCATGGCGAATCTTGGCCTTTCTAAACAAACCAACACTTCTATCAATGAACTTCTTGATGCCATGCAGATTGCCCTGCTCTTTACCCTGCCCACGGACCATGAATGTGTCAATACCGTCCTCTATATCATAGGACAGCTCCCTCAAATCCCTAGCCCAGATCTTGTCTTGAATGTCAAGCCGGTCGGCCGGTGTGCTAGAGACCTTCTCAAGGGCACCCTTCATACTCTCGAGCTCCGATTGGAGAAACCTGATCTCCCCTTCAGCCCCTTCTGCAGATTGTACTCGCCAATGAGAAGTTCACCTAGCTTGGTGATAACGCTTGGCAGTGCACCTGTCACCACCTCCATGCAAGGATTTGTCCCTGGGCGAATACAAGGAGCTAGTAGGTTATTGTTTCTCTTTTCCGTCGTGTTGCACTTGCACAAGGCGCGCCTGAATAATAAAGGATGAGAGGGTACAAGATATGGGACTCACTAGGTTCTTCTTGATGGGAATCAAGAGCTGCCACAGCCAGGCAGGAACTTGGATGGAGTCGCTGCTGGTCGTCCCCAGATCGTGCTTTTGCGACGCTATGCAACTTCCACGGCCGCCTTGACTCGAACTTGCTGCCACCAACCAACTCAGGTGCTCGCAGCTGCCATATAATACAACGCTATGCCAGTGGAATTAACGGCAATAATAGATGAGAGATGGAATGAGATCGGATCAAATAAAGGGAAACTGGATAGGAGGGAAGTGTGGAAAAGACCCAAGAAATATTGGGGCTCAAATCAAAAATTAATTTTTGCCCGGTGGGTTGGAATTTTGCTTGCAAAGTCAAGCACTTCAGGGATATAAAAGGATAAAATAAACCTTGTGCGTTTTCTGCTGGCACTGCCTTTTCCTTTGTTGGCACTGCCTTTTTCTTTGTTGCCCATAATTAATTATCATCTATTTTTTCTGCTGGCACTGCCTTTTCCTTTGTTGTTTTAATTACGCATAATGCCTTTTGCTTTCGTCCTTGCACCAACTAAAGGAATCTTCTTTTTCTCAAAGCAATACAGGTGGCTGCTTGTTTAACTACAAGAGTGGGACCTGCTAAGAAGAATTCGATCAAGCACGCAACGCATGGGTCATCTGTGCTTTCCGTCTTGCCACTGTAGCAAAACATGACGTCGCTGCAGGGATAAAAGAAATTAAATGTAATGAAGTGCAATTTGCAGCGAATTTCTTCACCGTGAGATAGACTTTAGCAATGCCTATGTATTTATAGAACATATCTCATTTGCTTAAAGCATTTGCACTAACAAGACGAATCTTCTTCCTTTTCCTTATACCAAAGTGAAGTAGACAGGCCATGGTGGAAGATGGCATCTTCTTGCCCTTATGATCAACCTTTCCCTTTACAAATATCCTCACTTATCATTTTAGTGGGGTGCAGTACACTAGGACATAGACAAGCGGAGCATGAAAGTGTGGGCATTCTAGGAGGTAGTGGTATGCATGCACTGAAGTCTGACGTCTGAATCCGGCCGGGTAGCAATGGCAGGAAAAACCTCACTAGTTCTTCCATATGCAACGGAATCAGCGATTGTACTGCACCAATCTGTCTCTGCCTTCCAATGTACACCCCTTGGTATTGTGCCGAGCTCTGTTCTGAAACCTGAAGGCCGGCCGTTTCTTACCATGTACAACATTACCACATTCGAAAGGCAGACAAGGAACAGAAGACAGAACCACTTGATGGCGTCCTCAGCGAGCCGCTGACCTGGGTCTCCATGGCGTCGTCGTCAGGTTTGGGTGCCCGTACCTCGACGTGTGGAATCAATGAACACAGATGAACCTCGCCGTCGTGCGGCTCCGGCAGCCGGCGGGGAGAATGGCCTCCTGCAGCTCGGACATGGTCTTGCAGAAGCAGAGGTCCTGCTACAGTGCGACGAGCAGGTGCCTGCAGCGAAGAGTGGAGTGCGCGCGCTCAAACATGTGCCTGCTAAGTACATGGGGTTTTCCCGCGAGAGTTCGAATCTCTCAGGCGTCGCAATGTTTTCCTTTTTATTCATAGTAGAATACAGAGAGATTCCTTTTTATTAGGCAAAGCACATCTGATCATTTTCCAGACTAATATATCCCATATGTCGTCAATAACAATGAAATACCTATATATATGACAAGTTAGTAGCAAGAACAAATGGTTTTAAGATGGAAAAAGTTATCATAATGTACATATACCACGGTATGCAAATTGAGCTAACTGGAAAACAACTAACGTTTTAGTGACTAGAGTAAAATAGCTAGGGAGCAGCTAGATTAGCATGTATCCTTGAAGGAACCAGCACCAATAATGAATCCCTGAAGGATGCCCAGATTCTTATTGTCCACCTCTACATTTACATAGCGGAGAGCTGGCAACCTCCTAAGGATTTCGAGGTCGCCCTGATGCAGCTCCCTCACGGTGATGGTTAGTCAGGTGAGATCCGGAACAAGCGATGGATTCACCCAAGCTGGCAGTGTTGAAAACCAACAGCTGTATTGTGTAACCAAGTCACGGAGACGTCGAGGGGCAAACCAGGTATCCAATCTACCTATGCTGCGGTGAGGATGATGGAGCATGATCGATACACAGTTCCTGAATCTTTTGTAGCTTGTGCAGGCACTCTAACAGCTTGTCATTCCACTCCTCCAATTTAATCCACAGCCGCCTCAGTTCAGTTTGTCAGACCCGGAGCTACGGGACTAGGTACATAACGTAGTTTAAGGAGGTGTTTAAGGAGGTTTAAGAGATTAAGTCCGTCTTATCTCTTACTCACCTCGTTTATCTCTTATTTATTCTGTTTAAATAGTAGATAAGGCTAACTGATACAGGGGGAATCTACTTGAGATATGTTCTGGTACGATTCCTTAGTTGGTGTTGGTTAGTATCTTTGTAACTCTGGCCTCTCGGATATATAAGGGAGGACAGGGACCCCCCTCAAAACAGACGATCTCTAGATCATTCTACGCCAAAGGCAATACAAACCACCATACAGGACGTAGTGTGTTACGCATCTCGCGGTCCGAACCTGTCTAAGCTTTGTGTTCTTTGCACCTTCGAGTTCCTGATCTCGGCGTCTCCTTACCCAAAACTTACCACCTTGGGTATATCCCTCGGTGGGCAGCCGGTTAAATACCAACACAGTTAGCTCGCCCAACTCTTCTATAATGTTTATGGCGGAGTCATCAATGTACAACTGTGACAGCAGCTCAAGGCATGTCAAGATCTAGTATGATGCAAATGTAGAAGATAAGAATTTTGCTAACACGTTGAGGATGCATATGAATTCTTTGTATCTACGCAGCTCAAAATCAGCGGAGTCCATTACGAGCATTTTTTCACGCTTTGGCTATAGCATAAAAGCAATATAGTGATTTCTGAAAAATATTATATATAATTTCTTAGACATTTATTCGAAGCAAGTGCATATTATAACAAATGACTGAAACTACACTTATTGGAAGTGGTATGGTGCCCAAATGACATCCCTGTCTTGATATTTTTGCATTTGAAGCGATATGTAGACCCCAACCCTCTTTATGATCTCTTTGCGTTCGTGTATTCGTTTTGCTTGTTTTTCCTTGCGTGTTTTACACTTGCTTAGTTCATCATGGCTGTCCTTCCACAACATTGGCCTAAGATGCCTGGACTCGCAAATAGCTTGGTCAAGAAACGCGATCTTGCGATTTATAGGGTCCGCTTGTCTTTGTTGCATCCTGTATAATAAAATGCATCACAATTAATTAGATTTTCTTATATAATATAGTAGGCCATAGCATATAAGATATTAGTTTCAATACGACACTTACATGCACCAGAGTCTAACCATTTCTATACTTAGTTCTTTCAGACGAAACATGTTTTGGATGTCTTCAAAATCGAACATGATATCAGTGACGCCTTTAGGATCTTTTGGTCCGAATATATCCGGGTCGTACTGAGCCCACATGCTTGTGAGCCCAAGTCTACATGTGTCAGACCCGGGGCCACGGGGCTGTGTACATCAAGGAGTCCGCATTGGGCTAGGGGATAGGACGTGTCCTGTACCTTATTTATGTTGTATTCTACCCGCATGCGGAGTAGAACTAGTCGATACAGAAGGAAGCTACTCGAGTTGTGTTTGAGTACGATTCCTAAGCTAGTATCAGGCTAGAATTCATGTAACCCTATCCCCCCAGATATATAAGGGCGGGCAGGGACCCCCCTTAAAAACCAAGATCACCAGATCAACATCAAGGCAATACAAACCATCATACAGGACGTAGGGCATTACGCATATTGCGGCCTGAACCTGTCTAAATCCTGTGTTGTCTGCACCTTCGAGTTCCTGATCTCGGTGCATCCCAACCTAAAACCTACCACCTTGAGTATACCCCTCGGTGGGCAGCCGGATAAAACCCGACAGCTGGCGCGCCAGGTAGGGGTGCGCATCAGAGATCCGCTGGAGAACTCGATGGCAATTTTCAAGTTCCCCAGTCCCGTGCTCCCTGAGGGCACAACCTTCGTTTTTGGCTCGTGGGTCTGCGTCGCTAACGGCGCAGGCGGTTTCCGTCGGCACATCGTCGACGACACCATCAAGCTAAAGACACTCCCCGAGAGGCTCGACAATTTCGTCGACAATCTCGGCGAATTGCCGTTTTTTGATTCTGCCATGGAAACCGAGGCAGAGTCTGTCACTACTGTTCCTTTTTCCACGTTGGAAAAGGACTTGGACTTTTTGCTCCAGGCTGGAGGTTCCGAGGCCACCGCATGTCGGGGGGCTGAGGATCACCTGGCCACTTGTGGGCTGATGATCACCACCACCTCCGAAGGACGAATTGTTCATTGGAGAGGGATGAATCTGTCTGATCTACTCGGACATGAAGACCGCTTGGTAGCTCACCTTGAGCCTTTGCCCTTTCAGGATGGCAGGGCGTTGGCTACCATAACCGAGGGCTCGACTGAACTAGTCGAAGCCCCCTCTGAAGAACTCGCGACCCGCCAACTTCTGATGGCGGAGGAGGGAGACAATGATGCCCTCATCCCCATTGGCGCACTTGACGGGATATCAGAAGATGAAGAAACCGCTGAAGCTGTGGACGAGAATGACGCCGAGCGCGACGCGCGGTGTGCCAGGAACAGGGCTCGCGCGGTTCGCAGAAGGCGGGCCAACGAGCGCATACGTTTTGCACAGCGCGAACTCGATGCTGAATTCGCTGCTGCAGATGAACGAGGCTTCAGGACTCCTGTGGCCAACATCGCTCGGGTAACAGCGCTACTCGAGCGAAGTAATGATCCCAACGTTCGACAAGCGCTCCGTTACGCCCAACGGGCATGGGTCCAGCTGGACCAGCAGGCCCCGGCATCACTCGTCGGGGACGAGCGCGTTGGAGACAGCCGGAGCTAGGCCCCAAGTCGAACAACAGGCGATCGCCCACGACCCCAACGCAGCAATAAAAATGATGGTGTGGGCGGGAGTCAGTTCACCGGCGGAAGGCGACAGCTACCTCCGGCAAACAACTCGAGGCAGCCTAACCCTCCACGTCAACAACCAGACCTTCGCTAGAAGATCAATGAGGGGCGCGACGCCCGGTCAGTCCTCGACTCGAGGCGACGGGAACGCGAGGTAGCCGAGCGGGATGATGCGGACTGCAGCGATCGTTTTCCTGCGTTCACTGCGAGATTCAACAGCTATAAGTACCCGGAGGGTTTCAAGCCGATTGGTATCACCAAGTATGACGGTAAGCAGGCCCCCCAACAATGGCTCCGCTGTTACTCCACTGCCATTGAGGTGGCTGGTGGCTCCAACACTACCAAAGTCGTCTACTTTCCGATGGCTTTGGAGCCTGCACCATTGACTTGGCTGGAAAGCCTCCTCAACGACTCCATCGACTCCTGGGAGGGCCTCAAGAAGGTTTTCATCGACAACTTCCAGGGGGCGATATCCCGAGCAGGAACCCGGCACGACCTCGCCCAGCGCAAGCAGGAGCGTAATGAACTCCTCCGATCCTACACCCGCCGTTTCTTCGATGTGCGGGCCACCATCGCCAACATCTCGGAGGAGGACATCATCGACTGCTTCTACAACGGCCTAACAGACCCAGGTGTATATCGTGATTTTGGGCATAACAGGCCGAAGACGGTTGCAGGACTACGCGACATGATGCACGACTGGTCTGAACAAGAGGAAAAGATGCGCGAGAGGTTTCCAAGACGCACCGACCTCAACCAGAAGCGCAACAACGACAACCGGGCTGACAAAGGCCAGCGGGACTTTCCAGGTTCTTCCCGGAAACGCAAGCCAGACGATCTTGTTGCGGCTGTGGATCGTCCTTCGCGGGGCAAGAAGTCGACTACGCAGGAGCAGTTTGAAAAACTTCTGCAGAAGAAATGCCCATGGTGTGTCAACTCCAAACACGCAGCGATCGACTGCTTTCAGCTCAAGCGCACCTTTGGCTCTCCTGGAAACAGCAAGAAGAACAAGTCGACGGGCAAAGAGCCCGAAGATGAGGAACAAGAAGACAAATCTGAGATGCCCAAGTTCCAGGATGCATCCAAGACCGTCAATGTCATCTTTGGTGGTGATGAAGATTTTTGCTCCAGGCGGGAACAGAAGTTGCTGCTACGGGAAATTCTATCCATTGAGCCGGTGGTACCACGACCACTCCGATGGTCGGAGGTCCCCATTTCATTTTCCCGTGCTGACCAGTGGACCAGCTTTTCTGAGCCTGGGAAGTTTCCGCTGGTGCTGGATCCCGTGGTCGCAGAAGTTAAGCTCACTCGGGTTCTTATCGATGGTGGGAGCGGACTTAATCTTATCTTCACCAGTACACTGAAGAAGATGGGTCTGGACCTGACCAACAAGCTTACACCGAGCAAGGCTCCTTTTTACGGTATTGTCCCTGGCAATGCCGCGCACCCGCTTGGGACGGTCGTTCTCCCAGTCACTTTTGGGACGAGGGAGAATTACCGAACCGAGTTCATCAAGTTCGAGGTCGCCAACTTCGAATCTTCCTACCATGCTATACTGGGGAGGCCGGCGCTCGCTAAGTTCATGGCGGTGCCACATTACGTCTATTTACTTCTCAAGATGCCAGGACGCTGCGGCGTGCTCACGCTCCGAGGCGACTTGAAGAAGTCCTATGATTGCAATCAAGAGGCCATCCAGTATGCATCGACTTCCCGCGTGCCAGATGCTTCCGAAGAAGTACTCGCGGCCACACAGCAACTTTCTCAAGCCGAGCTGGAAATCCCGACGAAGAAGGCGAGCCAATCGGGCGTCAAGTCGACAGGCGATGTGGCTCTCAAGACGATCCAGCTCCAAGAAGGCGATTCATCCAAGATAGCCATTATCGGCGCAGGCTTGGGTGACAAATAGGAACTCGCGCTCATCAGTTTCCTACGGGCTAACCGAGACATATTCGCATGGAAACCATCGGATATGCCAGGGGTGCCCAAGGAGCTGATCGAGCATAGTCTTAATGTATATCCGCAAGCTGTACCAAAGAAGCAACGACTTTGTCGTTTTGCCCCTGATAAACGGGAGGCTATCAAATGGGAAATAGCTAAACTCCTCGCGGCTGGATTCATTAAAGAGGTAATCCACCCAGAGTGGGTAGCTAACCCGGTTCTTGTATTAAAAAAGAATAAAGAATGGAGAACGTGTGTCGATTATACCGATCTCAACAAGCATTGCCCAAAAGATCACTTTGGGCTCCCTCGCATCGATCAGGTAGTCGACTCAACCGCGGGTTGCGTACTGTTATGTTTCCTTGATTGTTATTCAGGGTACCACCAGATTGCTCTCAAGGAGGAAGACCAGATCGATCAGGTAGTCGACTCACCCCGTTTGGGACTTATGCATATAAAACCATGTCCTTCGGGTTGAAGAACGCAGGCGCTACCTATCAACGCGCAATTCAGATGTGTTTCGCTGATCAGTTACACCGGAACGTGGAGGCCTACGTGGACGACGTGGTCGTGAAGACCAGAAGTCCCGAGGGCCTGATCGCGGATCTGGAGGAAACTTTCGCCAGCCTAAGGAGGTACCGATGGAAGCTCAATCTGACCAAGTGCGTTTTCGGTGTTCCATCAGGCAAATTGCTCGGGTTCATAGTCAGTAACCGGGGCATCGAGGCCCATCCTGAAAAGATTACCGCCATCACTGATATGGAGGCACCTGCCACAATCAAAGATGTGCAGAAACTTACAGGGTGCATGGCAGCTTTCAACAGATTCATCTCCCGGCTCGAGGAAAGAGGACTACCTTTTTTCAGACTCTTAAAGCGTCAAGACAAGTTTCACTGGACAGAGGAAGCCGAGCGGGCCCTGCAGGATCTCAAGCAACACCTACAGTTGCCCCCGATCCTCACAGCTCCATTGCCGGGTGAGACCCTTTTACTTTACATTGCGGCAACTACCCATGTTATTAGCAGTGCCATTGTTGTCGAACGATCCGAGGAGGGCCATGCTTTTTGCGTGCAGAGGCCTGTGTACTTTGTCAGTGAGGTACTCTCGGAGTCTAAGGTGCGGTACCCGGCGGTCCAAAAGCTTCTCTGTGGCATACTGATCACTTCAAGGAAATTACGCCACTACTTTGAAGAGTACCAGATCACCGTGATCACAGACTACCCACTGGCGGATATCCTACACAACCAGGATGCCACGGGTCGTATTTCAAAGTGGGCAGTAGAACTGGGGGCTTTGTCGATCGACTTCAAGCCACGTACCGCAATCAAGTCCCAAGCTCTAGTCGACTTCATGGCAGAGTGGCGGGAAAATCAAGTTTCAAATCCAGTTGACAAGCCAGAGCATTGGACCATGTACTTCGATGGTTCTCTCAAGCTCGATGGTGGCGGCGCTGGAGTTTTATTCATTTCCCCAAGAGGCGAACAACTCAAGTACGTCCTCCAAATCCTCTGGGAGGTATCCAACAATGAAGCCGAGTGTGAAGCCTTGCTTCACGGGCTTCGTTTGGCGATATCACTAGGGATCAAGCGACTACTTGTATACGGCGATTCACTTTTGGTCGTTCAGCAAGTCAACAAGGAATGGGACTGCAACAAGGAGACCATGGAAGCCTATGTACAAGAGGTACGCAAGCTAGAAAACAAATTTTCTGGCCTAGAAATTCTTCATGTGCTACGGGAGCACAATGTTGCCGCGGATGCCTTATCTAAGCTGGATCAACCCGAGCACAAGTCCCAGCCGGGGTATTCGTACAAGAGTTGAAGCAACCATCCATCAGCCCTTCACCACAGATCTCCACCGGTACTGGCTCTGTATGGCCAGAACGGGAGGTTATGCTGGTTGGCGAGGACTGGAGAGGACCCTTTATCGACTTCATCCGAGATCTCGTATTACCGGCAGGGGTGGACCCCAAAAGCGCTGCTGCCGCCCGCGTCATGCGACGGAGCAAGGGATTTGCCCTAATCGAAGACAAACTTTATCGGCGCGGCGCACGATCTGGAGTACTCATGAAGTGTGTCACAACAGAAGAAGGCCAGGATATTTTGCGAGAGATACACGAGGGAGTATGCGGTAACCATGCAGCGTCATGCACGCTAGTAGGCAAAGCGTTTCAAGCTGGCTTCTGGTGGCCCACCGCCGTGTTTGACGCCGAGGACCTGGTGCGAAGATGTCAGAACTGCCAGTTCTTTGGCAAACAAACTCATATCCCGGCCCATACCCTCATCACTATACCGCCTTCCTGGCCGTTCGCTTGCTGGAGCCTCGACATGATCGGGCCTTTCACAATGGCGCCAGGAGGTTTTACTCATGTTTTGGTGGCTATCGACAAGTTCACCAAGTGGATCGAGTTCAAACCGATCGCCAAGCTTACTCCAGACAGGGTGGTCGACTTCATCTCCGACATCTTGCATCGGTTCGGCTTCCCCAACACGATCATCACCGATTTGGGTTCAAATTTCACGGCCAACCAGTTTTGGGAATTCTGTGAAAACTCATCCATCGAGGTCAAGTATGTTTCGGTGGCACACCCAAGGGCAAATGGGCAAGTCGAGCGGGCAAATGGCTTGGTCATTGATGGCCTCAAGAAGAGACTCTACGATGCCAACAGCAAGAAGGGCGGGAAGTGGATTCACGAGTTGCCACATGTCGTCTGGGGGCTCAGGACTCAACCTTCCAAAGCCACAGAGCAGACCCCGTTCTTTCTTGTCTACGGCTCCGAGGCAATTCTCCCAGCAGACATCATGTGGAAATCCCCAAGGGTTGAGATGTATAAAGAAGGCGAGGCGGACGAAGCACGACAGCTGGAGCTGGACTCTGTCGAAGAGGCTCGCTGCTCTGCTCTCGTTCAGTCAGCCCGTTACCTACAGGGAATCCGGCGATATCATGATCGCAACAGTAAGGAACGGTCGTTTAGCATAGGCGACCTTATCCTTCGTCGCGTTCAGGATGAGTCGGGTTTGCACAAGCTTAACTCAAGATGGGAGGGACCGTTCATCATCAAGAAGGTTACAAGACCAGGATCTTATCAACTGCAACACCCCGATGGTCAAGATGTACCCAATTCATGGAACATACAGCACCTGCGACGGTTCTACCCCTAAGCAGACTCGTTTTCAATTCCTGTACGTGTCAAGGGCAAGTATTTCTTTTCTGGGTCAATTTGGCGGCTTTGTGCCACACGACCCGAAATGTAAATTCTTGAAAGCAAATGCGGCGGCTTTGGGCCACGCTCAAGCTTTATACAAATCGACTACTCGCTAGTAGCACATGGGTCGTCGCAATGATAATCGTGTTTTTTCAAACCGGTTAGGCCCGTCTGGCTCGGGTTCTATCTAACTTGTTTGACATGTCCGCATGATAGACTACTCCTGCGGTTGTTACACTTCAGGGTAGTTTTCGACTGTTTGCCACGCGCATCCTAGTCGTCGCGCCACAAACCGCGCGCTCTGGGCACGATTGGATCCCTTCGGCTGGATCTCATCTAGTTCACCCAATGAGCTCTCGTTAAGGGCTATATCGACTACTCTCTGAGTCGCTGCACTCAGAGGTAGCATGTCCCTACTACAGAGCAGACGGAGCTCTTAGACTTCATATAAGGCTACAAGAGAACAAAGGTAGTTTCTTATATTACAAAGTCATGTACACTAACGGTTCAATCCTGGACCATGTCTCCCACAATTTTTTCAGCCACCGGCCGGACCTCTAGCAAATACTCGCGGAAGTTTTCGTCAGTACAATCAGCAGCTGCACCCTCCGCGAGTACCTCTAGCCGAGCCTTTGGCCAGAAGGACTTCACAAGGCCCAGAGCATGACCCACGTATGATGTGGCCGCCTCGGTGACAAAGTTGAGGATCTTTTGCGGCGCCCCGCGAAGTCGATCCAGTAGTGGTGGCCCATCTTCAGTGCCGTCTTCCCGAGGGTCCACCATCTCTACAAGTTCCTGGGCCGCCGTCTTCAAATCATCGAGTTCTTTCTGGCGCTGCTCTCTTTCTTCGCCCAAAATCTTGATCTGCTGGAGACAGTCGACGAACTGCTTCTCCGTGTCGGCCATCACTTTCCGCAGATTCTTGACTTCATCTGCGTGGCGATACAGCATGTTCTTCAAATCAGTAAGCAATTCCTCTTTATAATTTACGAGTTTTTTAAGTTCTGCGATGATAAACAGGTTTCAGACCATGGAGTTATCGACTGCGGGTACGATTTCGAGAATCAAATTCCACGTACCTTGATGGGCTTTCCGCTGCTCCTTGAGTCGGCCTTGGAGCTCGGTGATGGTTTGCTCGAAGCCGACCCGCTCCTGCATTAGCTCGTCGATACGCCTGGTGGACTCCTCCAGCTGCACTGCCCGCTCATCAGCTTTTTGGCTCATATCCTGCACGATTCCGGACGTCAGGAATAGACAACTTGAGCATACAGTTACCAGCGATTTAGACAAGATTTACCAAGGCAAACTTATCGATCGCAATGTTGATCATTTGACGCATGCTGCTCAGGTCGTCCCTTGGGAGGTGCATCATTTGGAGTGTGTCATCGTTCTCCCCTCCAGGAGTTGGCAGCACGGTTGCTTTGTTAGAAGCACCCGCACCCTCCAAGACTGACGGCGGTGTGATTTCTGCAAAGGACAAGTGTTTAACAAAGCGACGATTACGGCAGAAGGCAGCTGGATCCTTTACCTGCAACTTCGGCGGGTATGGTAACGGCGGCCTCGACTTGCTCATCGCCAGCGGCTTCGAGTTCCGCGTGCTGGAGCTCGGGCAGCGGTGAGCCTGGCAGGGCTACATCTGCCCTCTCTGCTGGCTCCGGCGCGTTGGCTTGCTCGGGGGCTGGTGGAGCCAACTCGAGTTCTGGCGTAACCGCAGCTGTTGATCTGTTTACGACAGCAGCACAACACCTTCACTGTGATTTCCACACATGGCCAAGGGCCGGGTCCAGAGCGTTACTTACACTTGGGATCGGATCATTGTTGGTTTCCTCCACACCAGCTTCAGGGGTTTCCTCACCACACTACTCGTGGCCGGAGGTGCAGGTGTACAAGTCGAGGGGACTGGCAGCGCTGGCGTGGCGATCGCCGCGGCACCCACTGCTGGCGGTGGAGCTGTTTCAGTCGAGGGCGCGAGCTGCCCCGATACAGTGCCCGCCACGGCGATTGTTACATCATCTGTATGAGAAGGCGACGGGTCCGCCCTATCAGCTTCTGTGGGTCTGGTTTCTGGTGCATCATTCCCGGTGGGGGCACTTCGGCTACCCTCTGGCGCTGGGGGCTGGGCAAAGAAGACGAAGGACTGCAAAATAGTGTTGTTATCAGTATTCAGCAAAACAACTCGATACCTTTATAGTTTGACAAGAACTTACCCGGCGAGGTCAGCGGTGCTGGCTTTGCGTTTCCGCATTTCCCAGCGCGGCTGGGGAATTAGCTGTGCGTCGTCAGATAATTCCACGGATGATCCGGAGGAGTCGTTTGCTTGCACCCTCTCCCCGGTTGCCTGGTTACCCGCGGTCGACTCGCTGCCAGCAATTTTTTCTTTCTGTGCTTTGGCTGCAGCGCTGGGCAACAGGTGATAAGCTCGAGGCAGATCGGGTTGCGGCGGGTAACTCCGATACAACGCCGTTACATCCTATGTTAAGATAATTAATTTGTCTTAACTCTTCATATCAAAAGGGGAAGTCAAGAAGTCGAAACACTCACCGATGGTGGTCGATTCTGGGCTGTAAATCCCGCTGGAACATAAGGGACGGCATCCACATCCAGCAGAATTCGCTTGACGCGACCAAGCGCAGCATCATCTCCAAGCTCTTCTGCGCACATACGGGATGGGTCTTCAGTACCCATGTACTCGAATCCTAAGGTATGACGCTGTTGGATGGGTTGAATTCGGCGTTTGAAGAATGATAACATCACAGATGCCCCGGTTACCCCCATCTCTTTGTGTGCGGCAATCAACTCGAGCAGCTCTTTTACTTGGTCCATCTCGGCTTCACCAGGCTCCAATGTCCATTCGCCGCGCTGAACAGGGGGCCTGCTTGACCGCACAGGGAGTTGGGGGGGCGTGGTTCGCAATGTAGAACCATTGTTGTTTCCACCCGGGGATATTGGAAGGAAATTTGTAACATATGTATTTTTTACTAGCGTGTTGCCTAAGCTGGATACCAGCGCCCCCTATTGCAGAAGGATTTTTTGAGGTGGGCTGGGGCTTCACGCGGAAAAGATAGCGGAAAAGAGCCCAATGGGGCTCAATTCCGAGGAAGGCTTCACAGAAGTGGATGAAAATGGAGATATGGCAGATCGAGTTGGGGTTGAGGTGTTGCAGCTCAATCCCATAGAAATAGAGAAGGCCACGGAAGAACGAACAAGTGGGGAGGGCAAATCCCCGTTCAGAAAAAGAGCAGAAAGAAACGATCTCGTCGACGCTTTCCATGGGGAACGGATCACGAAAGGGAAGGCGCCAATTGACGAGATCTCTCTCCTGAAGCAGACCTCCCAACACCAAATTTGCGAGATTGTGGCGAGAACACTTACTAATTGACCATTCGCCGGTTGCTGCTTGCGCTTCTTTCAAGTCCTTCTGGACGGTCTTCTTCGGCGCCATTTCAAATCTGTTCAGCCACGAGTTGTTCGCACAACGCTTGGGGGCTACGGTGGTGGGCTCAAAGATTTTCGACTATGCAGGGCGGCGGAAGGGCGACGGCAGGACAAGGCCTAGTTGGGGTTTTGTTTTTTCTTTGGTGGCGGCGTTAGATCTGAAGGCACAGGAAAAACCCTAACTGACTGCGGGGTTAAATAACCAGCGCTCAGGCAGTGGTTTACTGTGTGAAAGGTGAAGCGTTGCGCAATGGGATTAATTGGACACGGGTAGTTTTTTGGTGGATTTTTTGGGCCGGTACTTGACTAACCATTTTTTCAGGGTTAATTGTCCCGAAAAAAGAAGTTTTTTGAGTTTCGAGTTCAATTTCTGCTAATTACATCCTCTTAGATTATATTTTACCAAAAGGGAACATTTTTGCCACGACCTTTGGGATCCTTTTTTCCAAAAGATTTGGATTCAAGGCTCGCGGGCTGTGGGACACGTGGCATCAACTACTTATTTTTCGAAAGTACTCGAAGGATAAGAAGAAAAGAAGACTCAAGACTCATTTGACCCTCAGCCTGATTCTTCGATTCAACCTAAGGCTCGGGGGCTACTCCATATGGAGTGCGATTATTCATCGCACCCCATATAGCAAAAGGGATTCGGGGCATGAGCACCTCATAGCTTCGATGCAGCCGAAGGAGTACTCGAAGAAGGGTTTCAACACAGAGCTTCGAAAGAAGTCGAAGATTGCTTCAGAAGTACTCGAAGAACCTGCAGTGCTCAGTTACGAAGAGCTCGGGGGCTTGTCAGACCCGGGGCCACGGGGCTGTGTACATCAAGGAGTCCGCATTGGGCTAGGGGATAGGACGTGTCCTGTACCTTATTTATGTTGTATTCTACCCGCATACGGAGTAGAACTAGTCGATACAGAAGGAAGCTACTCGAGTTGTGTTTGAGTACGATTCCTAAGCTAGTATCAGGCTAGGATTCATGTAACCCTGTCCCCCCAGATATATAAGGGCGGGCAGGGACCCCCCTTAAAAACCAAGATCACCAGATCAACATCAAGGCAATACAAACCATCATACAGGACGTAGGGCATTATGCATATTGCGGCCTGAACCTATCTAAATCCTGTGTTGTCTGCACCTTCGAGTTCCTGATCTCGGCGCATCCCAACCTAAAACCTACCACCTTGGGTATACCCCTCGGTGGGCAGCCGGATAAAACCCGACAACATGCCCTCGTGTACTAACTATGTATCCTCTGCATGTCACTTGGAACCCCCGCGATCATAGCGTCGGGTAGAAATGGTTTACCATACTCAAAATTTATCGGACAATCCGGTAATTCTTGTACGTCATTGGCCCCAACAACCAGATGGTGCTTCGGTCAGTGCGAGGCAAGAAAAAGTCCGATCGTCTGATGACACTAGAATTTGAATTATCCTTTGACTTAGCCTTTGACCCCTGCTTCTTGTTTGCGGCGTGCTATATGTTTGCAATCTCTAACCCTTCCCTCCCATAAGGCCGTATCACTCTCGGCATAAACAACTGCGGTGACTGTTGTTGTTGTGGTGCTGGTGGAGCCGGTGCCGTGCAGTCTCATGTTGGTAATGCCAGTGCCTGTGGTGATGCTGGAGCCGATGGTGGTGATTGCGGAGACAGTGGCGTATGCTCTCGTGGTGGTGATGCCGGAGCCTGTGGTGAAGCTGGAGCCAGTGGTGGTGATTGCGGAGCCGATGGCATATGCTCTCGTGGTGGTGATGCCGAAGCCTGTGGTGATGCTGGAGCCGGTGGTGTTGATTGCCGAGCTGGTGGCGTATGGTCTTGTGGTGGTGATGCTGGAGCTTCTATTAAACTCAGCGTCCTATATGATTTCATCGAGCGGATTCTCCGTCGGAAGAGGTGCTTTCTCGCCATGATACGTCCAGAGTGTGATTCTCAACAAAACCACCCACCAACGCATGCGATCTGATTGTAGTTATGTCGCTGAATACTCTCATATTCTTGCATGTTTTGCATAGGCAAGATATCCTCTATGTCTTCTCATTTTCCGCGTGGTTTTCCGCAGCTTGAATGAATTTATTAAATTATCCACGGAGATAGGCATCTGTCCTTTGTGCTTTGTGGAAAACCACTCTCTTCAATAAGTTTGAAAATATAAACAAGCTCTTCAATAATTTGGAAAAAGTCAATTCAACATGTGAAAACTAAAAAAATCAAAACTCAACCTATTACTGAACAACTAAATTTTATGGAAAAAGCTATCATGTGTGTAAATATAGAAAAGAAACAAAGCTTCTTCTCTCTCCTCCATAAATCTAGGAATTTATTTACTAAAGACTGAGGCTAAAATATAAACATTGAGACCAAATGATTACATAATCTTTTTCTCCTACTAAAATAACCTAATTTCATCCAAAAGTTTGAGGCAAATGGAGCCCAAAATGCCAAATCCACACCATAGAGATCTAGATCTGGCTAGAGATAGGAGAGCTCCATTTGAGTCTTAAAACTATCTAAAAGGCTTAGAAAAGATATAGGATTAGCATCACCTTACCTCCTAGAGCCACAGCTCGAAGAAAATTAAGTTTAAATTCTCCTTTCTCTTTTTTTTTATTTTTAGGCAGCACCTCCCCAGAGCAAGCAATGGGCTATCGGGAGAAGAAATAATCCTTGCGTCCAGAATTTTCTGGGGATTTTTAGGGACGGGTGATGGCGCCACCTGCCTAAAAATATATTCCTGTAAATCCTATCTTTAGGGGCGGATGACGCCACCACCCGCCCCTAAAAATAGCCCTATTTTTAGAGGCGGGTGATGGCGTCACCCGCCCGTAAAGATACATTTCCTAGAGCGGGTTTGCTGCTACGTTAACCCCACTTCTTTTGTAGGAACGGTTTACATTTTGACCTGCTTTTGAAAAAAAAATAGACCGTTGCTACAGATCATTTTTGCAGTAGTGAGAATGTGCGGAATTGACTCTATATATATTGGGATGACAGCCCTCAGTAAAGTACTACTTGAAATATATATGGCGCCGCCGATCATTTTGAAACAACCACAGACATGATAAATTTCACATAGTCCAAAGGTATTCCACCATTTAGCATGAGTTTTGACTTCAAAACAAGCAAGAGAACGAGGTGGACTTAGCAATCGTGGGCTAAAGATTGCACTTTGTAGCCATTTAGCACATGCGCAAGACAAGTCTTCAGGGCATATGCTTTGGACAGTCTTTGGGTAATGAGTTTGGGCTTCGACCCGTGGACATAAGCGGTCTACACAATATATACAACTAAGTATGCCTCAAATAATCTTAATCGCTCACTAATTATGTTTGGGAGTGCAAGGTTTCATTGCGTGATTTCTAATGTAATGTTATTTATTTATCATTAAGTTGATAAATGAAACTAGATCTCTTGATACAAAGTTTCACTTCACGTTTGTCGGTACATACGGACAGGGGTATCTCCTACTAGGGTGGCCAACCCGAAGGGTGCGAGGTTATCCGTAATCTCGCCCTATGCCTTTGGGTAACGAGGCATACGGCCCAGGTCTGACGGCTGGGGTCACGGTCTTCGGACCTCACCCCGTGCTCTGGCAGGCCCGGCGCCTCCGCGTACCTACAAGGATAGGGTACTCAGAAACGGCCACCACGGGCCTAAACCATCGCGGGGTGGTCCGGTGCCGCCACGTGTGGGTGCCGGACCCCCTGGAGACCTGTACACCATAAGCCACCTCGGGGGCCCGGACCTCCCTCCCCTCCGGGGACGAGGTCCGGAGCCGCCACGTGCCTCCGAGGAAGCGGCTGTTAGACCAGCTCTGCCACGTGTCCGGTGACAACCAGCCTTCGGCGGGATGCCAGCCCAGCTACCGCCTTAAATGCGGGTAGCTGGGGTGCGCGTACCAAAGACAGGGTATGGGCTGCCCACAGACACATTGGGCAGGGATGACTGACACCACGGTAAGCCCGCCTGTTACCGAGGCGGCGCGTTGTAACACCGTGCTCTGCGCGTGGGCAAGTGGTGTGTAGTCACATCACGGCGCCGCGCGCGTGAGCAAAGGGTAATTATGGCCTGCTGTAGAGGACTGCGGCGTGGACTGCCACAGTGTGTGCGGAGGCTACAGCACCGCAGGTCAACATCGCCCCTTCGCCTGTCAGCGGGGATTGACCCAGCAGTGACAGCACGTCTTCCACTGTGCATGACACTGGCAGCGGACCCTGTGCGAGCGAGACGGCATAGGACCAAGTCCAGATGAGGGATACGCACGGATACCGAGGAGGAAGATTTCCTGATCTGAAGCACTCCAGACTCCAATATGTACGTAATTTGATATATCGCCGAGTCCACCTGTCGGGACCTCGCTCAGAGTACGCGCTCCCCTTGAGCCTATAAAAGGGAGAGCGCGCACGTTAGACGGGGGGTCCTTTTAGGCGGAAGTTCACTTGGGCACTAGCAAGTTCTCTTAGCTTCAAGTTGACTTAGGAACTCTCAAGTCACCCTCAAACAATACAACACACAGTGGACGTAGGATTTTACGCAGATGGCCTGAACCACTCTAAAACCCCGTCTACTTCCTGCGTTCTTACGCCTCTTGACCAAGCATCCCTAGACTTTCCCCAAACTCTTCCTAGACTAAGATTAGGAGGGTGCATTCCGCCACCCGGCTGGAGATTTCCTCCGACAACATTTTTCATATGCTAGCATATCATTTAAATGTTTCATCTAAGTGACCAATAGGATTTGATGAATGTGTGTAGATGAAACTCAAATCGTCTCAATGCAGTGGTGAATCTACGATTTCTAGTTAGGGTGGTCCAATAGAATATTTTTATTTTTATACTGATTTGTCAGGCTTTATATATATATATTTTATGTCTATCTATATCTAATTGTCCAGATTTGAACTATGCAGATCAACATACACATTCTCTCTCATGTTTCATTAATTTTTTTTCTTCAAGATCTCGTCTTTCCGTGTGTGTTGAGCAACAGATCAAAGCTTTGGTAATGCAAGTTGCCGACAACTGGTTCGTGGGTTCGACAGCGGTAGGTGAAGCTACTCGTGAGCACCATGCTCTGCAGAACAGAGCATTGTAATGCTGCATCAGTTGGCCTATATTTATTAGAAAGAAAGAGAACGGCGGCCATGCACACTGGCATCTATACTCTGACTTCTCACCGGCACGCATGACGATCAAGGCCACAAGCTGCAAATAACCCAAAATACTTCTTGCCCCTCTTTGTGAAACATAGCTAGACTCCTGAAGATTCGTACGAACAAATGGCAGGCTAAACACAACATAAAAGCTATGCAGATGATTGCGCTTTTGAGAGCCTCATGAAAGCAGACCACTGCACTCAACAGCAACACACCCTACAATAGGATGGATACCCATGCGTGACATCTAGGCCCGACTCTGTCGCCGGAATGCCCTTGCGTTTTGTTCCGTCCAAGGCCTCCTGTTGCATTGCAGGCTCCTGAGGACGTGCGGCACATCGCGCTGCCTTTCCCGTGCACCGCATTATAGATGTCAGCGACAGGGAGCGGCATTACGGTACTCCAGAAAATGGAGTAAAATTTAGCCAGCCAGGAAGACCTCTAGGTTCCAAGCGTGCACAAGGCGCACATCGTAATATGTAGTGCTTAACCAACCAAATCTAACCCCAAACATGCGACATTTCCATGGGAAACCGAGTAGCTAACATCACTACTTACAGGTCCTGAGTTGTTTGGTAATCTCTGCAGATGTGGCGAAGCAGAGGAACTTGTTATCTACGAGAAACTTATGATTTGCATTAACTCAAATCTTTTCTCCGGTTCGCTATTCTTCATCTGAATCTGAGACAGAAATCGAAACAAAATTAAGATTAGAAGAAAATACTGGGCCGGAAAAAACAACGCCAATGAAGTTTAGAAGAAATGGGAAAGGAGAGAAGCAAGGATCAACTACAGAAGCTACATGCGTCAGCTGCATACGTCAGCGGGACCATGGCTTGCTCCGCCTCCTCCTTGGTAACGCCTACACGTAGGATTTTCAATCTTGACTTCCTGCAGTGATAGCAGGTTCCCTAGTCCAAAATCGAGACCACCATCGTTGCTGGCCATTCCTCTTGCCTCCCGCACATAAAACAACGGCCAGAGCCGAAGCTCTCTGAGCCTTGGCGTAGCTTCTTGTTGAAACTATTAGATTGATCTCCCAGAGACCTACTCGGATCCCAACGGACCCGATGGGGCTCCTCTCACACGCGCCCTGACCGGGGGTGCTCTAGCCCGTTCATAGCTGGTGGGCCTCGTCGCACTGTGCTATAAAGAGAAGGTGGGGGCCAGCGGCGCAAGGTACGAGGTTCACCATTCCGCCACCACCCCACCGACAATCCCGAACCCTAGACGATCCAGTGGAAGCGCAGGAGCGGCGGGAAGACTCACCGACACCGTCATCGAACGCCGCCACATCGTCCCCGCACTCCTCAGTGGCGATCCGAAGCACGCCGAGACCAACACCGAGCAGCGACCACCTCAAGCGTCACCGTCACCCGAGACGATGGCTGGTTCCTCTGCTGCTCCCCGATGTAGGGCCACGATAGTATGATCACCAGTGCCCCGTCTCCTTTCTCCCTCTCTCTATCTCTACTTGTTTTGATTTATATGACGTCACCCGATCTAATCGTGCGGTAGTCGATCCACAACCCTGCTTCCCCATATTCAGATCCAATTTTAAGAACAATATTTAGTTCAATGCGCTTGTAGGCCAACTTTTCACGAACCAGTAGTATCCACTTCTTTCAGTCCTCCACACTTCTTGCAGCCTGCCGACTCCTGCAGATGTGCTGGTTCTCCATCTCCAGGGCATGTCGTTGCTGGTCCTTGTACATGATGTGCTGCCACCACCGTTTCCTCCAGGAGACGCCACTGCTGGTGATTCTAGACGAGCTACTACCGGCTCCACTCCCATATACATTCTGTAGGCACGGAAGGGATCAGGAACACGTAGCGTGCCTCGAAACTCATGTTCCGCAGCCAAAGAAACTGAAGGAGAAAATTGGTTTTGATTAGAGGTTCCCTTCAGGCAATGCGGGGAAATCTCGACATGGATGTTCTAGGTTCCTGTTTCTGCCCGCCTTATGGGTTAGTACTTAGTAGCTTTGCTTTTGGATAATTCATTAGTTCGCATAACCCGTTTGAATGTGTGAGTATACACTGCATCGCTATGTATTCTCAAACAAGTGCAAGTACATACTATCATGCCCTGAAAGAAGAATCAAATTGCAAATGGTCACCATTTTTTTTTATTGTGGGTGTTTGGCACTCGTAGTTTTTTCTGTTGGGGGGTTCATCACGGCCAGGATCTTTGGATTGTGATTGTGGCTCTAAAACTCTATTCCCTATCTTAATGAAGGGCAGAGAGCTCTTGTCAATTTGGTTGAAAATGAAAACCCATTTTTTCCCATCATCTGCAGTGAATGGACCAGGCTGAGATGGCCGAAACTAAGCAGTAAACACTGCAAAAGGCTGTCACCAGCAACTCTGACATACAAGCGTGTTAATCTGGATAAAGATTCCGATAGGTATTTAAGTTACAATTCATGCATTTATTAAGATGAATTGCATCAAACTATCACTGAGGCAGGTACCATTTCTAATAAAAGTTGATATAAATATATATTTTATTGTAGAGTACTGTAGCAAAGGCCATCACTGTTTCCTTTTGTTTATAGTGCAGAAAATACGTCTTTTACACAGTGACTCTATGTGCACTTGTTTTGGGACAAATTCACTTGAATTGCGAATGTATTTGCATTTCCTCCGATGGCCTGGTGTAGCTTCTCCAACCGGTTGGTTGTATTGAAGGAATATGTGGTACGTATATACTTAATTGCACTACAGAATATACATGTTCATGCACTTAAGTTCAACTGTATCACATGACCATTGAGTCAGCTATCAATTTTACTTCACCCCAGTAATAAACAGAAAGTAGGTGAGAGGACAAAAGAAGGAGCAACATATCTTTATTTCAAGTAAAGTTTCGTTGTTTAAGAGCCTGATAAGAGAACATTTGGCTACAAATACCTCGTGGCGCAAGACATCCATTTAACAGAGATCTCTCACAACCAAGCATTCTTCATCTCTGCTTCATAGGCATGAGAGCCGTCTGCAGGATCAAAGCTTATGGTATGAAGTTTGCAGTGTCTATGCTGTATAGTAAGTAACCTTTGCCTGATCCAATCTTACTGCTGTTGAGCTAAAAACTGTTAATGATGTGACACAAGTACAAGAAGAAAACTAATGCAAGTTTTTTTCATTCCAGGTGCTACATCCTTTGAATGCAGCAACGAGGCATGTGTCTAAATCAGTCTAGGACGCAATTACGGTTTTTCGCGCTGATTCGTGCAGCCCGTTCAGTGTAGTACTTGCTGCTGTTTTCAGAGCAGGATGAGCAGACATCCAAGAGTATGTTTCGGTCTCACATCGACCTTGTGCAGCATGTGTATGTAAGCGTGTCAAACACCACATTGGTGTGCTATTTAGACGTTCAGTCCGGATAACAGGATGTGTTAAGCAGGAGTTTTGTTGTCTATTTGATGTCTAAGCCCTCGATTAGTTTACTTCATTCAACTAAGAATTTTGGCGTGGGAGCATTTCTAACTTTTGACATGGAGCAGGAAAACTCACTATTGCCATCTCCAAGTTTTCTCGAAGCTTCTCAAGTATACATCGGTCTCATTTAATACTCTAAGCTTTTGTCATGGTACCGATATCAAGAACTATGCGGAAAGCAAACATCTCTATTTGAACATTTGAAATGAATTGCATCAAGAACTGAAGATAATAACATGGCTACTTGGCTGCAGTGATCCAAGAGTGGGTAATAGAACAAAAGCGAGGGCCATTATGTTTTTCCCCAACTAAAGTTCTTTTTTTCCAGAGCTGCCCATGCATACAATTGGATAAACACTAAAAGGTTCAAACTTTGACATGCCATTCTCAATTCAAACATCTTCTGTCTACAATTTTAGAGGCACTCCATTGAATACGGCAATCCATCATTCTTCATGTCACGACCCAAAATTTAAAAGCATGAGATTAAAAAAAATTAAGCAACATCATCATGAGCATCATCCAAGCATTATGGAGCATCATATGCACTTAATTACATCATGAGCAACCATTTTCTTCTGTGTTTTATGAGTAAGTTGTGAAGTAAGCTCAAATTTTGCTATGTGACTGTGCCCCCAAATATTTTATTCAAATACTAGATTTAAATGATGATTTTTAGATATTTTTCCTCAATTTTTGGATGTCTCTGCCGAGCCATAAAATTCTTGGAAAGTTTGAAATATGCAGTTTTGGATGAATTATTGCGGGCAATTTTTGATGTTTTTTTGAGTGTTTGTTGTTGCATTATATTCTTGGTAGTATGATCTTGCTTCAGTAAAAATTTGGTGATTTTTGGAGCCCGGGAAGTATTTTTTTAGGTGTTCGAAGTTAGGCTTTTCATTTTCGGGTAACTCCCTTTCCTCCCGGCCCCACCTGTCTGCCTCCTCCCCCTCTCCTCCGCGCGCCCGGGCCCGCGCGTCAGCCTCCCCCTCCGCGCCTCCCGCGCCTCTGCGCCCGCCCGTTGGGCGCCCGCGCGGTGGCGCACGCCGGCAGCCGCTGGCTCGTCCAGCGTGGCCGCCGCCGCCCCTTCAAGTCCCGCGCGCCGCTCTCTCTTCTCTCCCCCGCCGATTCGCCTTCCTCTCCCCGCTCCCCAATTGAACCGCACGCCCCTGCCTCCTTCTCTTCCTCCTGCCGCCGATTCCCCTTCCGCCCGCCACCGCAATCCGCCGCCGCCACTTCGCCTCCTCCCGATTCCGCGCGCCCGCACCACCCCCTCATCCTCCTCGCTCGATCCCGGCCACCCGCCGCCTCTCTCTCCGTCCGTAGCTCCTTCCCGGCGCTTGCCCTCTCCCGCCCCCGCGAGGTCCGTCGCGCCGCCACTCCCCGCCTTGCCCCGCTCGCCTGTGCCACGGCCGGGCACCCTTGCCGTGCCGCGCGGCTAGTGCGCGTGCGCCCCGCCCCCGTTCGCCCCCCTGCCGCTCCTCCGCTTGCCGGCCGTCGCCGCGCCGCGCCGCGCGCGCGCGTTCGCGCGTGGGTCGCGCCGTGGGCGCGCGCTGGCCGCGCCCGTGGTGAGTCAAGGCCACGGCTGGCCTTGACTTCGCCTGGGCCGCGCGCTGGCCGCCTGGGCCCGCCTGTCGGCGCCCAGGGGCGCTAGATCCGGGTGGATCTAGCGCTGGCCGCCTTGTTTGTTTTTATCATTTCATGTGTGATCTTGTTAATCGCGTAGAAATTGTTGTAGATCTCCAAAAATTATGAACTTTGTTTTGTTTGAATCCTCTGTAATAGATCTACTTAGATAAATTAATGTTATGCATGCTAGAATCCTGTACCTTGAGTTATAGTTTATCCTTGCTAAACCAAGTTAATTGTTAATCTTATTTTGGGGTGCCCCAAAAATGTCAAACTAAATATTGTTGTGTTCCTTGTGAAATGCTCTATCTCATGGTCCAGCTTATGTATTTGTTCCTGCACTGTTTGATAGGGTTTTAATGCACTTATTGTTTTGCTTCCTGCAAGCTTGTTAAATGAATAACTTTTGTTAGAAAATTTATAAAATGATAAAACCACTTCTGTTATCTTTGTTGTCATGTCTTGTACCCCTGGTAATTTTATTAGGATTTTTGAAAATGTTTTCCATGGCTTTTAAGATTTAACTTGAGTTTAGCGGCTGAAATTTATAAATATCATAAGTAATTCCACAAATATGTTTTTGATGCAAACTCAACTCTCATGAGTTTATTTTGAGATTCCCTGGGTGCAGATATTAAATCATGATTTATTCTTGCTATTTTGTTGCATGAGCAAGTTTGCCTTCGGGCTTAGAATTTAATTGAGTGATCGAGCTTCATGTACGTTGCTTGCGTGCCTCCTTGTGTTGAGTGTTATTTCATTTCCATTCCATATCATGCCACCTCATTTCATGTCATCGGCATCATTCTAATGCACACATCTCATTCATGCATTTTAGTGACCGAGACGCCGGAGGACGCACCCGTTGAGCCCCCCGAGTTCGTTGAGACCGAGCCGGGAGCCGAGTGTGTGGTTGAGCAAGAAGAGAACCAAGGCAAGCAGCTAAGCATGATTCCTTGACCTACTTAACTTGCTTAAATTTAGTTATTTCACTTGGGTATCTATGCTTATGTTAAATATTTATCTATTGCATCGTTGGTCCTATTTTCATGCAATGTCCTCTCTTGATTTTTGTATATCCATGCCCTTGGCACACGTAGCTAGTTGCAACCCAATTAATTAAATGCTTAGTCGTGCCTAGAGTTGGTAGATGTCTTGTAGGGAAAACTTGGAATAGGATCACTTGTTTCACCCACATTTGATTATCTTAAACATGTTATCCGGTGTCGGGTTGTTGGTTGGATCGGTCTAGTTGGAAGTGTGGTTTTGAGGTTTGAGCGGAAGGTAGGGCCTAGAGAAAGGAGTCTCGAAGGCTTAGTCCGCTTAAACCGATTAAGGACCGTCCGTGGATGACCTTGGAAATTGAGCACTTATCGTACTACCACATATCCATTCATGGGGTGGATAAACCGAATACCCTCTAGTTTTAATCGTTGATGCACGGTCCTAGATGCGTGGCCGTAGGGCTTTGTAGAGAGGCTTAGGGGTGTCACCGGTGGACCTAGGTAACTCTCTGCGCAAGTTAGGCATGATGTTCAACGGTTACAACTCGTCGGGAAAGGTTGATGCGAGTATCCCCTCACCCCACGTGATCGGTTGGGTGAGTCGCATGGTCCTTGTGTCGTGTGGGTAAAGTTGTACACCCTTGCAAGGTTAATGAATCAATTCGAATTGCCGCGCTCTCGGTTATGAGCAAGCTCTTTATCCTACGAAATCTTCGTAGAAGTTGTGGTCAAGTGGTTGGATGCACGTTCCCTCTTGTCGATGCTTAGGATGTGAGTTATCTAATTAACTAAAATTTGAGGTGGGTTGGGCAAGTTAATTAAAATGCTAGGAGGCTAGATGGTGGAATTAGGGAGCTCATGCTTAATTAATTTACTTAACCCTAAAGCCTTTTGTGAGCCTTCATATGCATTTTCCTTGACCTATTTATTCGCGTAAGTCTTGCGAGTACCTTTGTACTCATGTTGCTTTCTTATACTAAGTTGCAGGTGAGCCGGAAGTGGTGTTTGGCCATTTCTACCCCGCCGAACCCGGCGCGGGCGAGGAATAGGCCGATATGGTCAATGGTGTCCTTGAGCAAGACGCCATTAATATTATTTGTCGTTATATTTTCCGCTGCGTATCGTTCTTGGGATATCATGTTAAACACTAAACTTTATGGTTTTTTATATCTTCTATGTTATTTGTGAGCCCGAGGCTTGTATCCCTCTTTTGCACCTTAAAATTCAGATTTGGAACTTTTCCTTATGTCAATGTTGTAATGATTAATGGCTTAACTTTGTATTAAAAATTGCTCTTTGTGGATCAATGGTGATGTATGAGCTTGTGACGGTATGTGCATATGCGTGATCCTGGGCATATGTTGGAGCACATACCGAGACTACCGGGTTTAATGTTATTTTCGGCGAAAAGTTAAGTTGGTTCTTAGTAGTTTAGATGTGGGTTAACCCGTAACGCGCCATTTGTGCGAGTGGCGTGTTAGCTCTCATCTTCACGATAAAGACCGACGGTTCCGCTTAAAATGATATTAAATTGGGCGGTTCTCACAGCGGGTATCAGAGCCAAGGTTCCATAAAGTGAACTTAAAACTTTGCTTAAAGGGGGTGGAGAGCGAAATAAAATTGAGTACTTGCATTAATATTTATTTCTTGTAAAATTTGAACTTAAGGATTGATTGCTAACTTCCTCCCCTTGTTTTAGAGCTATTATCCTCTCTAATGCTTCACCTGTTAATTAAATGTGCTTAATCTCTCATGTCTTGTTGGATAGATGGCCACGTTGATCATGGCGACTCGCGCTCCGGAGACGATTGGGTTCCCGGCGATCCTCAATGAGATGTTGAGGAAGTCGCACTACTTTTATCAGCCCGAGTACGAGGTCTATGCTCGCGGCTGTGGTGTTGGTTTGGTGGACTACATGGCGAGCCTCCACCTTGAGCCAAGGTTGGTGGTGGGAGCCGTGAAGTACGACTTCCGCGCCTGTGGTACCTCCGTGCAGATGGTCATTCAAGAGGTGGCACGTGAAGCCATCGCCCGTCTTCGCTTCGAGCACCGTGAGCTTTGGGAGGCTCCGTTCACCTACCTTCCGGTGCGGGGACCCGAGGCTCCCATTGCTCATGTTGTCTCACCTCCGGATGGGCCGTATACCTTGGAGAAGTGCATGGCGGACACCGTTTCCGCCTATGAGATGGCGCACCGGAGCTTGGTATGGGAGTTGGAGGAGACAAGGAGTCGTCTCGTCCGCCTCCAATACCAAGTGGAGCCTTACCTTCGATCAATGAAGTTGCCTAAGAAGATCATGAGTGATTGGACGCGGAACACACCGCATGAGGAGGCGCCTCCGTCGCACCGCTTCCGCATGTGGTGGGTACTTGGGCCGAGGCGCGGGACCGTATAATCCCATTTCGATGGGGCTACCCGTGCGTCGGTTCCGTATGGTGCCCGCCATCCGCGCGGATCTTTTGGGGTTTCCGGAGCCCTTTGATCCATGAATTACTTATTGTCTAGTGAGAGGGAAAGTCACACATTAGTCCAAGTGCTAGTAGGAGGGTCGTGGCACTTGGGGTAATGTGGATGTAAGGTGGAATTAAGCGCTAAGGACGTTAAGACGCGCTCATTTTGTGATGGTTGAACTTTATTTAATGCTTGTGAACTAAAGACAAGTTGGTCTCATGGTTATGATTATGACTCGATGCATTATTAATAGTTTATTTATGCAAGTTAATTGTGTACTTTTCATGTGTGCTTCCTTAAGAGTTAATTATGAGCCCTATATTATCATGTGGAAACGATGTGAGGTAACGACATATTGCACTCATATGTTGCATGCATGCACGCATACGCATATAACGATTATAAAGCATGTGGGTGACCGTTTTCCGTCCATCTTGCTCTCTAAATTTGTCCTAAGTAATCTTGAATGGTGATGTTCAAATCTTTGGCACCCGTCACATTTTATATAGCTTCTTTGATAAGTTATCGTTTGAGTTCCGATCTTGAGTCAAATCATTATCTACGCCTTATCATTCCATCTTTTCTCCTTAAGATTTATATTTCTTCCTCGGTCGCTAACTCATCTTAAATTCTTGCTAGGATGAATTTGCGTTCGGGAACCGACACGAAGAGCGGGAACGGTTCGGGTGGGAATAGCAATAACAACAACACCAACAACAACAACACCAACAACAACAACACAACAACAATCTTCCCGGACCTCCCGTCCACCCCACTTTCGCGGATGTTCTTGCCCAACAAACTCAACTACTTGGGCAATTGGTTATCATATGGCAATTTGGGCAACATTGGAATCAAGCTCCTAGGGAGGAGCCGCAAGTGAAACAAATTTGGGGATTTCTCCGCACCAACCCACCTATCTTCCGTGGCTCCAAGGATCCACTTGATGCGGATTTTTGGCTTCATGTCATGAAGAAAGCTCAATCTCATCCAATGTGATGAACATGATAAGGTCTTATTCGCCGCTCACCAACTCCATGATGCCCGGGGGCTTGGTGGCGGAATTGGAAGGCTTCTCAACCTGCCAATCACCGTTTCACATGGGAAGAATTCCGGACGGCTTTCCGCTCTTTCCATATTCCCAAGGGTATCATCGACATCAGAAGAAGGAATTCCTCAATCTCACCCAAGGCCATCGAGGTGTAATGGCTTATGTCAATGCCTTCTATACTCTATCTCAATATGCACCCGACGAAGTGTCCTCCGATGCTAAGAGCGGGAGAGGTTCTATGACGGCCTCTCGGAAGAACTACAAGACAAGCTCTCTACCACCAGTTTGATGACTTCAATGACTTGGTGAACATTGCTATCCGCGCCGAGCACAAGATGAAGAGACTTGAGGCCAAGCACAAGCGTCCCGCTCCTACCTCAGCGGGTGGTAGCTCATCTCGCCCACGTGTGGGGCCTCAACCTCCCCCACCTCGTGCGCCGGGTGCGCAACCACCGCACCCGATGTGGGTGGTACGTCATCCTCAACCACCGCAAGGACAACCCCAAGGCCGGCCAATGCCTTTTGGAACAACCAAGCGGCGCCACAAGGGGTCCGTGCTACAATTGTGGTGGCACGGGCCACATCTCCAAGTATTGTCCTTCTCCAAGGCAAGGCGGCACCTCCAATGCACCAAGACCTAGCAATCCTCCGCCGCAAGCCTCACGCCAAGGAGCCAAGCCATCGCAAGCTCCCAAGCGTGGCCGTCTCAACTACACCACCACGAAGAGGTTCCGGATGATGCCGAAGTGCTCATGGGTACGCTTCTCATAAACTCCCATTCCGCCCTTGTTCTTTTCGATTCCGGAGCAACCCTTTCTTTCATTAACAAGAAGTTCATGATGCCATAGCAAACTCCAAATGCAAACCTTACCACAACCATACCACATAGAATCACCGGGTGGGGAAATCATATCAAAACATTTTGTAGATAAAGTCCCGATTCTTATTGAGGGAGCCACCTTTCGAGCAAATCTCCTCATCCTTGTTAAGCTAGGCTTAGATGTAATTCTTGGGATGAATTGGTTGGG
>NW_020356374.1:0-48206 GCF_002211085.1 Panicum hallii
GTAACGCGCGTGTGCAAAGGGGGTCAGGGTGTTACGGTGAATCCATTTTTAATCGGAACCTTTAACGCGTAGCTTAGGCTTGAAATTCTTAGGGCGTTACACCTTGCCAATCTTGAGCAACTCACGAATCTCCTGCAGCTTCTGATCTTCCTTCTGATACTGCCTGATCTCAGCCTCTAGAGTGGGTTCCGCCTCGAACGACGTACCCGAGGTGTGATGCAAGAAACCCAGACTCAACTGCTCAAACTCCTCGCATAACTCCTGAGGCATCTGAAAAAGCCACGGCCATGTTAACATAGCTCTTCCTGCTCAGAGCATCTGCTACAACATTGGCCTTGCCCGGATGATAGTGAATCTCCAAGTCATAATCCTTGACCAACTCTAGCCATCTTCTCTGTCGCATGTTCAGCTCACTCTGGGTGAAATATACTTGAGGCTCTTGTGATCGGTGTAAATATCACACCTCTGCCCAACAAGTAATGCCTCCATATCTTCAGAGCATGCACAACTGCGGCTAACTCCAGATCATGAGTGGGATAATTCAGCTCGTGCCGGCGCAATTGCCGCGAAGCATAAGCTATCACTCTGCCTTCCTGCATCAGAACGCAACCAAGACCATCCCTCGAAGCATCACAATACACTGTGAACCTCTTGCTCTGGTCTGGCAGAGTAAGGACTGGCGCCGTAGTAAACCTCTTCTTCAGCTCCTCGAAGGCCTTCTGACGCTCATCAGTCCAAGAAAAACCCACATCCTTCTCCAGCAAGGAAGTCAAAGGCTTCGCAATTTTGGAGAAATTCTCAATGAACCTCCGATAATAGCCTGCTAAGCCCAGAAAAGAGCGGACTTCCTTCACCGTCTGTGGTACAACCCAGTCAAGCACATCCTTCACCTTCCCGGGGTCCACAGCAATACCTCCCTTGGAGATAACATGACCGAGGAACGGAACCTCGTCAATCCAAAACTCGCACTTGCTGAGCTTGGCATACAGCTTGTGCTCTCTGAGCCTCTGCAACACAAGCCTCAGATGCTTCTCATGCTCCGCTTCTGACTTGGAATATATTAGGATATCATCAATAAATATCACCACGAAGGTGTCCAGATAATCCATGAAAACCTTGTTCATCAGATGCATGAAGAAAGCCGGAGCATTAGTCAGGCCGAAGGACATGACCGTATACTCGTATAACCCATACTTGCAGGTGAATGCCGTCTTCTGAATATCCTCAGGACGAATCTTCAGCTGATGATAACCCGAACGCAGATCAATCTTCGAGAATACACAAGCACCCTGAAGCTGATCAAAGAGATCCTCAATACGGGGCAATGGATGCTTGTTCTTGATAGTGACTGCATTCAGATCCCGATAATCGACACACATCCTCTTCGCACCATCCTTCTTCTCTACAAGCAATACAGGAAAAGCCCAAGGAGAGAAACTGCGACGGATATAACCCTTAGCTAGCAACTCGTCGACGGTCTTCTTAACCTCCTCATGCTCAACAGGAGCCATACGATAGGGCCGCTTAGCAATAGGAGCCGTGCCAGGCAAGAGATCAATAGAAAACTCAATATCGCGATCAGGCGGCATACCTGGCAAATCATCCGGAAAGACATCCGGGAATTCAGACACCACGCGAATACCATCCGTGGGTCTAGCCTCCATTTGATGAAGAAATCCAGAAGGCTCTGTGGCACCAACAGTGACCTCCTGACCATCTGGTGCTGACAGAAGAACTGTCCTCTGAGCACAATCTATCCGGACTCCCCACTTAGCAAGAGTCTCCATCCCGAGGATCACATCAATACTCTTGGTGTCTAGCACCATCAGATTCGCACTGAAATCTACCCCCTTATGGCCACACTGACTCTGGACAGAAGACATGAGACCTCAACTGTCCTCCCGGTGAAGATACTAGCATGCACCTCTTTAATGTGCTAGTAGGAATACCATGATGCTCAACAAAAGACTGGGTGATGAAAGAATGTGTAGCACCAGTATCAAAAAGCACTGTAGCAGGATGGGCATTAACCATGAACGTACCAATAACCACGTTGGGAGCCTCGGCCGCTGACTCGGCCGTCACGTGGTTCACCCTGCCCTGAGCTGGAGCCTTGGGCGGTGCTGCACGCCCCTGCTGTCCTGCCTGCGCCTTCCGAGGGCAGACGTTGGCGTAGTGCCCGGGCTCGCCGCAGTGGAAGCACACTCGAGGAAGTGCCGGAGCCTGCTGCCCAGGAGGAGTGGGCGCTCCCTGCCTCTGAGCTGGTGGAGCCGGAGGCGCTGGAAGCCTCTGACCCTGTCCCGCCTGCTGCTGCTGCTGCGGACGAGGTGGAAACTGCTGCCGCTGCTGGTACTGCTGGGGCGGCCTCTGCTGCTGCTGCTGTGGAGGGTACTGGTAGCGGGGACGGGTGTTGCTGCCCGAAGAGGATGGAGCCATCTTCCTCTTCTTGTCCTCAATCTCCCGGCGCTTGCGCTCGGTGTTGAGGGCCGCATCAACCAGCTGGTTGAAGTTGTCGAAGCGGTGGTTCAGCAGCGCATACTGGATGTGATCATCCAACCCCTCCTTGAAGTACTCCTGCTTATCGCTATCACGAGCGACGTCAGCAGGGGCGTAGCGGGCAAGCTGAAGGAAACGGTCACGGTATTCCATCACCGTCATCGATCCCTGAAACCACGTACATAGATAACAAGGATGGGAACCGCTCAATTGGTCAGGTTACAAAAGAAATCAAGGATGGATCAAGCTCAAAAGGAATGGTAGGGAATTCCGTTAAATTTTACCTGCTTAAGAGCACGGAACTCCTTCTGCTTCATCTTCATGATGCCCTCAGGAATGTGATGGTTCCTGAAACGCTCACGGAACTGGTCCCACGTGAGAGCGTCACGATCCCGAGCTGGGTAGGACTCCCACCAGTCAAGAGCGGAGCCTCGCAGCTGCCCTGCTGCGTAAAGGACTCGCTCACGGTCGTCGCACTGCGCAACAACCAACTGGCGCTCCACCGAGCGAAGCCAGTCGTCCGCCTGGAGTGGGTCCGTGGCGTGAGAGAAGGTCGGAGGATGACCTCTCAGGAAGTCCGCACGCCTGTCGCGGGGCTGAGGCGGCGGAGGAGGCGGTGGCTGAGCATGGATCTGCTGCAGAGCCTGAACGGTGTTGTTCAGGGTAGCCATCATCTGCATCTGGAGCTGGAAGAACTGCTCCGGGGTCAGTGGTGGCGGCATCGGCAGCGGCTGACCGGTACTCTGGTTGTTCTGCTCCTGCTGGTCAGAACCGGAACCGGTGCGCCTGGTGTTCACCATCTGATTGCAACAAACGAAATTTATGAGAATAAGATATCGTGCAGCTGCGGAAATGAACTTCGGAAGGAGATGTCAGAAAGAAAGGAATATAGGTTTTACCCCCAACGTTCTAACTCAATTTTATTATTTAGTTCAAGTTGGGTTAGGTCGATTTGCATGAACAAGTTTAACTACTAGCCTATGCAATCAACCAAAAATCCAAATCAAGCATTTGCACAATAACAAACATTCAACATTCACAACTTAGTCGAGTTTTTCACACTACTCGACTGACACACTTGTTCTAGCGTATTTCCATCGGGACATCTTAAACTTATAACTTATAGGATTAGGCGACTTAGGCCAACGTCTACGGAAAACTCAAGCTACTTCTCAGAAAAGACGGGGGAGATAGCAAATCTAGGGCTTAAGACTCAAGGAATAGGAGCAGAAAAATGATGGTTGAAGATTTGCGGAGGCAAGCAAGAGAACCGAAGTCCTAAACTCGACCAATTCTATCTAGGCTTCGTCCTACAGTCAACACGGCTCTGATACCAATCTGTCACACCCAATTTATAAGAACATAAATCGAGCAATCATATATGCGCCAGGATCAAGTCACGCATATATACAACAGATTATCAAGATATCACAACACATGTCAGGAATAACATTAATATAAATCGTAAATAAATCATAATGAATTATTTTATTACAACCGAATCAAGAATCGGTTCAAAAGTTGCGGAAGCGTATAAAAGAGATACAGGAAGAGCTGGGCGCCACAGGGACGTCGACTGGGAGACAAACGCCTAGAAGTCGTCGAAGCCGCTGACGTAATCCTCCACGTTGCCGGGCACTGAGCAGCAGTCGAAGATATCCGAAATAGAACAGAAGAGTAGAGAGGCAAGTGTGAGTACAAACTCGTACTCAACAAGTATAACACAAACTATGAGGCTCTAGGCTGGCTGACTCAACTGCATTAGCTTTTAGTCTTGGCAAATTTTATTAGAGCTAATTACTACAAGTGGATGAATTACCATAAACCCAATTGCATAATAAATTAATCAGTATTAATTAAGAACTACTGAGAACCATCCAAACCAAAACCACCCGGGGAATCGCCCTCGTCAAAGGTTGATAACCCCACTAATCAGACGGAGGATCTGGGCCGCTCATGACTGTGAGCACAGCTGATATATCAGTTTTACACTCTCGAGAGGTTGCACAACTTTACCCACAAGTCGTGAGCTACGCTAGTTGTTCATCACACTTCCTTAGGTGAGATGGCTAGCAAGCACACTACGAGACCGTTACAAAGGACACGTTGGTAAGGTGTAACCGCTAAGGATTCTGGATCAGCGACGATGGGGCCCACCTCCGGGGGTACAAGACACACAGCATAGACCAAGCCGGAGGAGCAGGGACCATTGAAGCTTACCACCCCTCTTGCCCACGCAGGTAAGTTACTCCCGAACCAAAATGACCTAATTAATAAGTCAAGACCGTCCCATTCCAGTCTTGTGGTAGCGCGGTTGTCCCAGGTTGTCGCTCTATGAACCGGTCCTTATGGAGAGTGGCCAACCAAGCACTAAGCACCGTGCTGGCCCCCTAAACCATGTTTCTAACAAAAACATCTTTTAAGGACGCACAAACCACTCAAGCACACAGCACAGAGGGTCGGCTCCAGAATTAAGTTGCATAAGACCATTAATCAAATTAATTAAAAAGGACCAAGATATGTTGTAGCGCAGCAACCTAGCACAACTAACCAAAATGCAACCCAAAGGATATATATATAGGATATAAAGGTGGCTAGGAAATCCTTATAGACATACAGAATTAAAATGCAGTATGAAATTGTATTTAAAAGTGACAGGAAGTTCATGTTATACTTGCCTTCCTCGTACTCTCCCGGCTGCTGCTCAAACTGCTCGGAAGACGGCTGCTCCTGGTACTGCTCCAAAGGCTCCGCGTCTACTCACGATCATCAAACATAGCCCACACATACACACATGCATAACAAGAACAAACTATAAGAAAACAGTACAACATTACATAGAAACAGCACACAAAACTATGCTAGAACTATTCTACGCGTCACAACGATCGCGCGGATATAAAGAACACCTAAAACGGAGCTAAAACGCGAAACCTACGCTTAAAACAAGATCCGGGGACCTATTTGTAAGAAAAACCTAACTTCCAGGGGCCTCTGCACAAAAACCGAGGACTTAAACATAAATAAACCCTAAACGCAAAGGCTAACTCGCTAAAAAACCCTAAGCTGGACTGCGGGTTCTAATTCTATAAAGATCAGGGGCTTCGGTGCAAGAAATAGGGCTAAACTGCAATTACTATTGAACTGCAGTGGACCGCGGGTTTATTCTTGGAAAACGCAGGGGCTCTTTAGCAAAATGGCTCGGCTGAAGCGGTACGTTTTATTCTGGGCCCTTAGATCTACTCTCTACGGCTCGGATTAGATTCCTCTCGCGAAGGGGTACGCTTGATTCTCATCCATCTGATCGGGATCCAACGCACCAGAGCCTATCATAACGAGAATTCAATCCCGCACGCCGGATCAAGGATGGACGGCCGGGATTCAAGACAAGGGCGAACCGGTACGAGAGAAACACATCCGCTGGATCACGATCCTACGGTCGGGATCAAGGGGCTAAGGACCTAATCCTACCCACTGGCCGCAGATCGGACGGCTCAGAAGAGAGAGAGGGGTGCGGCTGGCGGCGCTGACCGCCGGAGAAAGGAGGGCCGCGGCGGCGCGGCTCGGAAGCTCGCCGGAGATACGCGGTCACGCGTTTCCGGAGACCAAACTGACCTGGGCTTGGGTCCGGCGTGGCCTGCGCGACACGTGTGGTTCACCTAGAGCCCAAACGAGGCACGGGGAGGGGTCTAGCGGCGAGTACGACGGCGAGGGCAGCTCGGCGCGGCGGCGCAACGGCGGCGCGCGTGTTCTGGGCTCTAAGGGGAGCTAAGGGCCACAACAACCGGTGCAAAAGGATCAGGGAGATGAAGTGCGGCTCACCGAGGGGCTGTGGAGGCCGGAGACGCGGCGGAGGGAGGAAGTCGACGACGACCGGCGGCGGAGGGATCGGGTGCTCGCGGGGAGAGGCGATCCCGAGGTGACCGAGGTCCTTGGCTGGCGTGGATCGGCTCCGGGGACTCCTGCGGAGGTAACCAGGGGGTCAGGGCGGCCTAAGATCGGCCGGCACCGAGGAAATTGGGGCGGCGGCACAGCTCACCGGTGGCGGTATCTTCGCAAAATTCCGGTGATGCAGAGGCTCGGGGCTCGAGTGCCGGGCTCGGGAAGCTTCTAGGGGCGAGGCGGAGCTACTGCGGTTGACGTGGTGGTCCGGAGTGCAGCGGGGCGGCCGATCGACGGTGAGGCCGAGGGGAGGTGGCGCGGAGGAGCGGGGAAATGGCGGCGCTAGGGTTCTGGGTGGCGGCGGGGTTAGGGCACAGGTAGGTGGGGGCTGCAGGGCCACTTAAGGACGGAGGTCGAGGCCTCGGCGTGCGGGCCCAGAGGGGAAGCTCGCCGGGGTTCTCGGGGGGAACCGTTGCGCCGGAGAAGAAAAGGGAGAGGAAGAAGAGGGCGCTGACGTGCGGGCCCAGGGTGACAGCGAGAGAGGGAAGGGAGAGGGCGGGCGGCCGATGGGGCTGAGCCGGCCGATGGGCTGGCGTGCGGCCCACGCGGGAAGGGAAAGAGAGGAGGGTGCTGGGCCTCGGTGGCCCACGCGGGAGTGAGGGGGGGGGAAAAGGGCCCGAGGGGGGAAAGAGAGAGAGAAGTGGGCCGGGCTGAGAGAGAATGGGCTGCTCTTTCTCTTCTTTTCCTTCTTTCCTTTTTCTTCCCTACACTCAAACCTTCAAACAAACATCATTTGAATTCAAATAAATTTTGAATTCGAATCCTATAAACTCAACACAAGAAAAATAATGCTCCAGCATGAGTGCACATACATGTTGACCTTATGATAAATTTTATTTTCTTGCGTTGTAAAATTACTTTAAATGCGATATAAATTAAGTAAAAGGCTGGAAAATTTATTTAAACTCAAATAAATTCATTAAAATTAGGGAAAATTTACCTTAGGGTGTTACACGAAGCAACCGTTTACCTTTCATTCCGACTCGTGGATCAGTGCCACCACAAGCGACTGCAGGTCATACGCACTTCCAAAGTGCAGGACGTACGTCTGTAGCGCGACTACAAAACCCGTACTCTTGGTTGCCCAGCAACACGTATGCCTACACGTCGAACAAAGTAACCAAAAGAAGCAAATACATGTGGTGGGGGGTATGTCCACTCCTCGGGCCGATCGGTTACTAGGCTTACCGCTTACCATATTTCACGGCATGTGGCTAGTAGTTTCAAACACTTAACCACCGCTACCACACACTGCGACCTTAACAAATTCATCAACACAGACGGGGTATCATCTTGACCATGATACCTCATAAAACTCCCGTCCGTCATCCTTATAGTGATAACAGGAATGTAAACATTACAATTCCTATATCGCGCGAGTGACAGGAAATCACTCGACTTCTACCGGTCCTATAAGCCGAGCAGCTAGTCGAACTCAAGTTCTAGTGTTCAATACATTGGTTCCTAGAACAATGCAACTAAGGTTTCCAAACAACTCCTAAGAACCTAATGCATAAAGATATATAAATAACATAGGTTGCAGTGTAATAAAGTAAGGGTTATGTTCGGGGCTTGCCTTCGCTGGTAGAGTGGGGGTTAGTCAAATTATTTTCTTCCGAACCTTGGTTCGGGGCTTCAGAGAAATCTGTGACAAGATTCCCGGGGTCTTCAGAATAAACTTCTTCTTGTTCCGGGATCAGCTGATAATCCCCGTCAGCGAGAGTGGTCGATTCTATATGAGATGCAAAGTTATAAGTTATGAATTTGCATATATTTTATATTAATTCACAATAAAGTTGGAATCCAATTTAAGAAAAATTACATTACGATGATAATTTAACTACCCTGCACTGGGCAGTCATTTATCGAGTATTAGTTATTTTATCTAAATCTATTAGACAACGGGGTTGATTATACTAATTAACTAACTAGTAGCATGGAGCAACAAGTGGGGTGGTTCTTAATATTTATATTAAAGAGCTTTATAAATTGACCTCACTAATTATTTATATGAACTTTAAGTTACTATTACATTATAAATCAATTAAATTATATCCAATTTATTTAACATCTAATTCTTAGTTGAAAACTTAATAATATGTTGCAATAATACAAAACAGAACCATAATATATTTTTCATGATTTTTGAACATTTGAAAGTGTGTTTATTAATTATATTAAGGAAACTCCACCTTATTTCTAATAAAACTTGTACATTAAGAAAATAATGCTAAAGTACAAGGTTAATTATTTTTCTTCAATCCTACATGTTTAAAGAAAATTATCACCACTGGTTTTACCATTTTATCATTTTTCTATGAATTACCATGCATTTTCTAAGCCTACAAGCAACTAAATTTGATATTTAAGTTTGATCATCAAACATTCGGAAACTGAAGTTGACCCTTTAAATAAAGTTGTAGATCTTTATCTAAGGATTCCAACAAAATTTAGTTTACAATTTTATGATTTTTCCTCGAAGAGATATAGCATTTTTTAAGTTAACAGCAATATTTACACATGGGGGCCCCTCGGCACTATTCAACTGAGTCTATAGCCTTACAGAAAACCCCCTGGGTTTCTTTTCCTTCTAACCCGAAGTCCTTGGCCGTGAACCCGAACAGAGCGAGACAGGGACGGCCGTGTTCCGGCGACGGCGGTCACCGGCGGCGAGGTCCAAGTGCAGGGATAGGGTTAGGAGCTTACGGTGATCCCGTTGCTCCACTTGTCGAGGGCTGGGATGGCCGGAAAGAGGGATCCCGATGAGGACCCGAGGCGGCGGCGGAGGGGTCGACGGCGACGAGGGTGCTCTGGCGATGAACGGCGACAAAGGACCTGCGCACGAGAATCAGTGAGTCGCGGGGAACGTTTACGTGCTATCAATTGGATGAAAACATGCTGGATCGAGGGGAATCGACGGAGACCGATGCGGCGGCGGCGAGGAAGAACGCCGGCGAGCGTCGGGAAGGCTCTGTGGTGCACTAGGGAGCCAATGGATGGGTCAAACAGCTTCAGGGTGATGATGTGGTGCTAGCTAGGGGGTCGTGGTGGCGTGGGAGTGCCCGGAGCGAGCTGCCCACGGTGGAGGCCGAAAGCGGCGGCGGCGGCGCTCGTCGGAGGCAAAGTTCTAGTAAGAATTGGACGAGAATGGTTGGTCGTCGAGCATGAGCAAGCAACGGGAAAGCTAGTGCAGGTGTTGGTTGAGGCGGAGGAGGTCCGGTGTGGGCTGCCCACGTGCGTGCTGTGCGCGGCCGAAGCGGAGGAAGACGGCGGCGAGGAAATGCGGCTCGGTTCCTCGGAATTAGGCTCTGGAAGTAACGGAATAGGCTGTATGTGTTGACGTGGTGCTGTTGCGCGCGAGAGGGAGGAGGTTAGGGCGCTGCAGCGAGCTGTCCACGACGGCGAGGAGGTGGCGGCCGGAGATGGCTCGGGGGTGTCGTGGCGCGCGCGCGTGCGGCCAGGAAGGAAGAGGAAAGTGGCCGGAACGGAGGGGAGATGACGCGTGGAGGGTGTAGCAGCTGGAGGTGGAGCTCTGGAGGTCTACGCCGGCGGTGAGCGGCGGTGGCAGGGCGGAGCATAAGGGAAGCAGCGGCGCCAGAGGAGGAAGAAGGCAGACAGGAGTCAGAAGGACTCATTTGTAAATCCCAAAAAGTCCAGGGACCCCTCTGTAAACTAAAATTACCCATTGATACAAAATCCTAATGAGGAAAATGTCTAAATCAAAGTTGCAGAGAATTTCAAATACTACAAGGATTCTTTAGAGCTCGAGTTCAAAATCTCAAAGGGTATGGTTTTATTTTGAATTTATGAACACAATTCAATTTATAAACTTTATGTGTTACTTTAAACAAAATGCTCTAATGTTTGGGGTCTCTTTGTAAGTTTTTCTGCAGTAATCATGACTAGCTCTTTTTACACTTTAGTCCTTAGGTAAAACTAAGTTTTACTTTTATCTTTTTACCATTTCACATGTAAGTCCTTATATCTTTGTATTAATCACATAAGGGTCCTTAATTTCATATAAAGTCTATTCCCCTTAGGTTTATTTAACTTTTGCTCTTTTCTTTTCTATAGCCATCTGAAATTTGACACTTAAGAACATTTTCACATATGAATTTATAAAACTCATAATTTACAAATATACCCTTATTGCTTTGTACAACTTGTATACACTATCACATGCTTACATATAATACACCCAAACTTAGTTTCTAGTTGTCTAACTACCTGGATATTACAGCCTCCCCCCCTTAAAAAGAATCTCGTCCCGAGATTCCGAAGCTGAATAGAAATGGATAATTAGATATGGGGATTGGCTTGAAGGAAGTCTGGAAAATTCCGTTGAAGATAAGACTCAGTTTTCCAAGTCGCTTCTTCTTCGGTGTGATGATCCCATAATATCTTGTACATCTTAACCGTCCTTATTCTGGTGAATCTTTCCTTAGTATCCAGGATTCGAAGAGGTTGCTTGATGTACGATAAATCAGGTTCAATCTCAATGGCACATGTCTCAACGATTTCCGTGGGTACTTTGACACACTTCTTAAGTTGAGAGACATGGAAGACATCGTGAATAGCAGCCAATTGAGATGGAAGACGAAGTTTGTAAGCTACTGGGCCACAAACATTCAAAATTTTAAAGGGTCCGACATATCGAGGTGCTAACTTTCCCTTTATGCCAAAGCGTTGGACGCCTTTGGTAGGTGATGCTCGGAGATAGACAAAATCTCCTACTTGGAATTGCAGAGGTTTCCTCCGCTTATCTGCATAGCTCTTTTGTCTGGACTGAGCGGTTTTAAGATTAGATTGGATAATCTTAACCTTATCTTCAGCTTCAATGACTAGGTCTGGTCCGAATATTTTGCGTTCACCGGTCTCTGACCAACTCAAAGGAGTTCGGCATCTGCGACCATATAACGCTTCAAAAGGAGCCATTTGAAGACTAGCTTGATAACTGTTGTTATAAGAGAATTCAGCTAGAGCAAGGCACTTGTCCCAACTTGTACCATAATGAATAATACAAGCTCGGAGCATGTCTTCAAGGATTTGGTTAACACGCTCAGTCTGCCCATCAGTCTGGGGATGATACGCAGAGCTTCGAATTAATTTGGTCCCTAGAGCTGCTTGCAATTGTTCCCAAAATCGTGCAATAAATTGGGGCCCTCGATCAGAGATGATAGTTTTTGGAACCCCATGTAATCGAACGATTTGGTCCAGATAGACTTCGGCATACTTCTTAGCAGAGTAAGTGGTATGCACAGGAAGAAAATGAGCTGTTTTTGTAAGTCTATCAATAACCACCCATATGGAGTCGTGCTTTTGAGAGGTGTTGGGAAGACCGACAATAAAATCCATGCTAATGTCTTCCCATTTCCATGACGGTATGGGTAATGGCTGAAGCGTACCAGAGGCTTTTAAATGGCTAGCTTTAACTCTCTGGCATGTATCACATTCGGATACATATTTGGCAATTTCTCTCTTCATTCTGGTCCACCAAAAATGTTGCCGAAGATCTTGATACATTTTGGTGCTACCAGGATGAATAGAGAATTTGGACAAATGTGCTTCGTCGAGGATTTGCTTACGAAGTTGATGATCCTTAGGCACAACAATCCGATCGTTGAACCATAGGACTCCTTGATGATCAGTGTGAAAACACCGATATTTAGCTTCTCCCTGGGATAACTTGGATTTGATAATTTTGACACCCTCATCATTAAGTTGAGACATAATGATTTTATCTTAGAGAGTGGATTCAATAGACAACAGATTCAGACTACCTTGAGAAATGATCTCTAAATTGAGTTTTCTCATCTGATGGCAAAGAGTGTCACTGAAAATTTCTATGGATAAACAATGACAGTGTGCCTTGCGGCTAAGTGCATCCGCAACCACATTAGCTTTGCCCGGATGATAGTGTACCTCAAGGTCGTAGTCTTTAATCAATTCTAACCAACGCCTTTGCCTCATATTTAGATCAGCTTGAGTGAAAATATACTTGAGGCTCTTATGGTCAGTGTAAATGTTACACTTAGCCCCCATAAGATGATGTCTCCAGATCTTGAGAGCATGGATAACTGCTGCCAATTCAAGATCATGTGTTGGATAATTTTGTTCATGAGTCCGAAGTGCTCGAGATGCATAAGCAATAACCCGGTTGTTTTGCATAAGGACACAACCAAGGCCAATTCCAGAAGCATCGCAGTAGACATCAAAAGGCTGCGTACTATCTGGCTGAGCTAGTACTGGAGCAGTCGTCAGAAGTTTTCTCAAGGTGTGAAATGCTTCCTCACACCTATCATCCCAATGGAATTTAACTTCTTTCTTAAGTAGCTCAGTCATGGGTTTAGCTATCTTGGAGAAGTCTGGAATGAATCGGCGATAATATCCTGCCAATTCAAGGAAACTTCATATTTGATGGACTGAAGTGGGAGGGTTCCAGTCCATAACTTCTTGAACTTTAGTTGGATCAACTGATATGCCTTGACTAGAGATAGTATGTCCCAAAAATTTCACACTATCCAGCCAGAATTCACATTTCAAGAATTTGGCATAAAGGCGATGATCACGTAGTCGTTGAAGAACGACACGTAAATGATTAGCATGGTCTTCTTTGGTTCTGGAGTATATCAAAATATCATCGATGAAGACCATGACGAATTTATCAAGTTTCGGCATAAATACGGAATTCATGAGATACATGAAATATGCCGGTGCATTAGTAAGTCCAAACGACATAACCAGATATTCATAAAGTCCATATCTGGTTGAGAAGGCCGTTTTTGGAATGTCACTAGGCCTGATCTTGATCTGATGATAACCGGAGCGTAAATCAATCTTAGAAAAGACCTTTGCTCCAGCTAGTTGATCGAACAAGATATCAATGCGGGGAAGAGGGTACTTATTTTTAATAGTGACCGCATTGAGTGGACGATAATCGACACATAGCCTCAGGCTATCGTCTTTCTTCTTGACAAAGAGAGCGGAACAACCCCAAGGTGAATCACTGGGGCGTATATAACCCTTATCAAGAAGATCTTGGAGCTGAATTTTCAATTCTGCTAATTCATTTGGAGGCATACGATACGGCCTTTTTGAAATAGGAGCAGTGCCAGGTTGAAGTTCAATGATAAACTCGATGTCTCTATCTGGTGGCATTCCAGGCAAATCGTCTGGAAAGACATCGGGGTATTCACATACTATAGGAATATCCTTGACTTTGATATCTGTAATAGCATAAGTGCAAGGGTGAAGACACTCTGGCTGAGGCAGATAAAGGGTAGTAACCCCATAGTATGGTGAATCAACTTCAACAACTCGGGAAGAAATATCTAACCGGACTCGATGTTTAGTCATCCAGTCTGTCCCAAGTATAATGTCAATACCCTCCAAACTTATTAAAACCAAATCAGTTTTGATTTCTATACTACCTAATTGAATTGGCACATATCTACTCACTTGGTTGGAGGTAACATTTCCTCCAGGGGTAGAGATCATATATGACCCCTGGATAGGACAAAATTCAAGTCCTAGTCGGGTACCACAGTTGTTACTAATAAAGCTATGTGTTGCTCCGGAATCAAATAAAGTAACAACTGGTTTATGATAAATAGAAAATGTACCCGACATGACTGGAGCTCCATCTGGAAGTTCTGCCAGAGTGGTGAAGTTAATCCGTCCTTGCCGGACTTGTATCATCGGCTTTTTGCCCTTATTCTGGTTGCCCTGAATAGAGTTCTGCCCTGGATTAGTTTTCTTGGGCCGCGGACAATCTCGGATGAAATGATCCGCGCTTCCGCAATTGAAACAGCGATAATTGCTGCCTCTCTGTGGCACTTGCTGAACATTTGGCCGTGGGCCAGATGGTTGTGATTGTTGCGGAGGAACGGGAGGTCTATACCTTCCCTGCTGTTGGGGCGGCCTGAAAACCAATCGACCAGTTGGGGCATTCCGTGGCGGTGCTCTGGGCGGCGTATTGGAAACAACCCGATACCTCGGTGGTTGAGCACTCGAGGGTCCAGCAGGGTTCTTCCGCTTCTTCTTGGCATAATGCGCCACAATGCAGTCTTCTTGAGTTAAGGCCATGTTAACCAACTCACTGAAAGTATTTGCCCTCACAAGGTTCAGGCGTTCCTTGAGTTTGGTGTTAAGGCCTCGGCGAAAAAGATCTTGTTTCTTGGCATCATTATCTGCATGATACCCTGCATACTGGCACAGATGATTGAAATTCTGTGCGTATTGCAGAACTGTATTGGCACCTTGAGTAAGAGCCAGGAACTCGTTAAGCTTACGCTCCAATAATCCTGCAGGAATATAATGCACTCGAAAGGCGACCCGGAATTCATCCCATGTGATGACATGCCCTGCAGGTTGCATGGCATAGAAATTGTCCCACCAGATTCGAGCAGCACCACGAAGTTGTTGAGCAGCAAAAGAAGCTTTGCTAGAGTCCGCACAAGGTATAGTCAGCAAAGCGAACTTCGATTCAATGATGTGAAGCCAGGCATCGGCATCCAATGGTTCTTCCGCCTTACTGAAGAAAGGCGGCTGGGTACTAAGAAAATCTTGGTAACTAGCCACAGGAGGATTGCGATCATCACGGCCTCCTCGGAATTGATGCTGCTGGTTTTGCTGGGCTTGTACCAGCAGGTTGAGCAGCTCTTTTTGCCGAGCCATGACTTCGGCAAGGTTGGGAGGAGGTGGTGGCGGTTGTTGGGAACCGCTGGCCTGATCAGCCCGGAAACCTTCTGGGGTTCCACGTGTGGCTCCAACCATCTGAAACAAAGGATATGTCCATCATTAACCATATAGCCTTACTCCCAATTTCAGAAGATATAAACAAAACACATACTCCATTCAATCATCTCATTTCAGAATCATAAGGATAATGAATAGGATGATAAAAATAGGAAACTTATTTACAACACTGATTCCGATTGTTCTCCACCTCATACATCCGAAGGATCCCTACGCAGGCCATATATATTACAACAAATGGCATGAGATCTAGCTAAGTTACACACTACCTCAATTATTACACTCCCCCTAAGTTACATCTAGATAATCGACGATTTACTAAACTAGAAATCGTCGAAGTTGCCTACAGAAGATTGACTGCCAGAAGAAGAGTGATGGGGACTAAGAACTGGATCCCCATGCTCAGAGTCAATCTCTGAAACACCCTCAATCTCTTCTGGATCTTCTTCTTCTTCTTCAGGCATTATGGGTATAGCGTGAAGTATCGGTTGCTGCTGCAGTTCCTCAATGTGAGCCTGGGCATCATCAGCCACAAGTATCAGATCATGAATTTGTGCCTGTAGGAACTCAATAACAGTGTCACGCTGAGTGATAATATGATCACTCTCATTGATCTGATCTTCACGATGGAGGATTGTCTCATCTCTTGCTGCAATAATTTCATCCTTCTGAGTCACCAAAGCTTGTAATTCTTCTATTTGGGTTACTTGATGGTCAGCATTCCGATAGTGACTTTGAGCCACACCAGTTATCTGACTCACCCCATGACGCAGTAGCATCTGGTAATGATATTGCACATCCATAAACCTGGTAACGATACAGACGGTTTCTTCAGCCAGATCTCCTAGCAGATGACCATGATGATCTGTCCGAAAATCCCAGTCCAAATTACCCGGGTCTATGGTAGGAAATAACCCAATAGGATATGCGGCAACTTCCATCGGATGCTGATTGCAGAAAAGTTTGATAGCTTCTAAAGCAGCAGTTTCAAGAGTATCCACTAGACGATATCCAACCACTTCCACTTCTATGGGAGGCCATAAGGAGCGGAAAGGGTGTTGAGGAATTATCATCTTAACCCTGCAGCGGGGAACTCCTTCTTCACGATACTCTACCCCATCATACAGAGGAGGCTCTGTATAATGAAACATACTCAAGGATTCCCACAAAAGACGAGGAAACCCTTCCCAATGTAAACCATTGGTGTGAAAGTGCCCCTCCTGATCCCAAAAGGTATTAGCAGGAGCAGCCATCTGCGACAACAATGCAAATGGTAAGATATATTTACCCTGCGGAAAGCTCACAAGGTAAATGGATTAAGATAGATGATTCTGATAACAGCAAAGGCTGGAAATCAGATGGATACTTAAGATACCCAACTAAAGATTCTTACTTACCCAAATACCAACATGTTGCCTATTTCTTAGGAAGCATCAATTTAAGCATTCAATTCAGTTGATTAATGGATTATGCATGCACGTACTAATCGATCTCACAACTAAAAATTGACTGCCAAGTAATCTTGGTCTTACGTGGTTAGTTACGGTGGCACAATTTAAATACGTCTCTCACTATTAACTAGTCGATAGGCCCTATCCGTCCTAGTTTCGTAATCGTGGTTAGTGTACCTGCAGAAAACCACAATGCATATATATATATCCAATGAACCTTTCATGCCAGCATGTCATGAAAGCGTCCCCAATCATTACTGTTCACTATAGAAACAGCATCTGTACAATTACCGCCGTACAGACAACGTTAACATACGTTGCCGAAACAACGTATTCACGGGGTACCGCAAAATGCGGGGGTATGAACAGCGATCGCCATACCCTGCGCCGAACCATATACTCCCAATGTAGTCAACCGAGGTTGGTACATTGGCAGCATCTCAAGTAGGCCACTGCTTGAGAAACAGCGTTCGGTTCGCATCACCGACGGGAAGGCCAAGCTCCCTCAGTTGGCTGAGGATCCTTACCTTCTTACCTCACGATCGAAGATGTCGTTACAGAAAGTAAGGTTGGGTTGTGCATAAATTTAAGTTTCAACAGAAAAGTAATGCTGGAAGTCAGAGTCATATATATATATTACAGCCACCTGTAATTCCCGTAATAACATTACCCTAGGGCTTACGTACTATACATAATCCTTAACGAACCACCGTAGTTCGCAAATACTTAATTAATCAATTTTTATACTAAAACTTACTTTTTAAAGCTAATTATATCTCCAGGGTACACTTGTTAGCTCTGATACCAGCTGTGGCAGAACCAACCTGAATTATACCGGCTCAAGTACGCGAGTCCTCACTGAAGGGCGTACTTCAAACGGTATAAAACCATTGGTCTGTCGGGTAACGTCCCGATAAACCACCGAACTCAGGATCCAACAAGGTACCTCACACGAAGGTGAGTCCAGAGATACAATGCCAAAATATCTTACACCACAGGCAGTTACATTACAAAAATGTACAAAGCATCATTAGCTCCCACAGAGGAGAGATTATTACAAGACAGGTTTTAGTTTTCAGTCAAAGCAGCGGAATTTGAAAAGCGTAGTCATTATACACGTCGTCATTACAGATATTATGCTAGCCCTGGCATAATATCACTCGGTGGAATCTGTGTTGGCCGGGGACGGATCCCATTCCACGGACCAACCATCAGGCAAAGGGTAGGGCCACGGTGTAATGAATGCTGGCTCATCAGAAGGATTACCTGAAGCAAATCAACGAAAGCAAGGCTGAGTATACTAATACTCAGCAAGACTTACCCGGAATTGGGTATACCTTAGCCCATAACTAGACTCATGATGGCTTTTAGCTTTGGGTAAAGTTTTCAGCTGAAAAGCAACAAAGAGTAGATCCTTAATTTCAACTTTTAACTTTCAGATTCTAGTTGATTAACCATTCTAGGTAAGCACCTATAACTACTCAAACAAGGTAGAATCTTTACTCAAACATCATCTTTGATAATCCCATAATTACTCTTGTTACTCTATGTGGTAAAGGGAATAAGCAGTCTCATACATCGTGAGAGGCGGACGATTCTGAATCGAGATTCAACCCTTGCAAGGTACACCTAACACACACGCTTGGAACACCACAGGGTTGTTCCGAAGCAACCGTTTACCTTTCATTCCGACTCGTGGATCAGTGCCACCACAAGCGACTGCAGGTCATACGCACTTCCAAAGTGCAGGACGTACGTCTGTAGCGCGACTACAAAACCCGTACTCCTGGTTGCCCAGCAACACGTATGCCTACACGTCGAACAAAGTAACCAAAAGAAGCAAATACATGTGGTGGGGGGTATGTCCACTCCTCGGGCCGATCGGTTACTAGGCTTACCGCTTACCATATTTCACGGCATGTGGCTAGTAGTTTCAAACACTTAACCACCGCTACCACACACTGCGACCTTAACAAATTCATCAACACAGACGGGGTATCATCTTGACCATGATACCTCATAAAACTCCCGTCCGTCATCCTTATAGTGATAACAGGAATGTAAACATTACAATTCCTATATCGCGCGAGTGACAGGAAATCACTCGACTTCTACCGGTCCTATAAGCCGAGCAGCTAGTCGAACTCAAGTTCTAGTGTTCAATACATTGGTTCCTAGAACAATGCAACTAAGGTTTCCAAACAACTCCTAAGAACCTAATGCATAAAGATATATAAATAACATAGGTTGCAGTGTAATAAAGTAAGGGTTATGTCCGGGGCTTGCCTTCGCTGGTAGAGTGGGGGTTAGTCAAATTATTTTCTTCCGAACCTTGGTTCGGGGCTTCAGAGAAATCTGTGACAAGATTCCCGGGGTCTTCAGAATAAACTTCTTCTTGTTCCGGGATCAGCTGATAATCCCCGTCAGCGAGAGTGGTCGATTCTATATGAGATGCAAAGTTATAAGTTATGAATTTGCATATATTTTATATTAATTCACAATAAAGTTGGAATCCAATTTAAGAAAAATTACATTACGATGATAATTTAACTACCCTGCACTGGGCAGTCATTTATCGAGTATTAGTTATTTTATCTAAATCTATTAGACAACGGGGTTGATTATACTAATTAACTAACTAGTAGCATGGAGCAACAAGTGGGGTGGTTCTTAATATTTATATTAAAGAGCTTTATAAATTGACCTCACTAATTATTTATATGAACTTTAAGTTACTATTACATTATAAATCAATTAAATTATATCCAATTTATTTAACATCTAATTCTTAGTTGAAAACTTAATAATATGTTGCAATAATACAAAACAGAACCATAATATATTTTTCATGATTTTTGAACATTTGAAAGTGTGTTTATTAATTATATTAAGGAAACTCCACCTTATTTCTAATAAAACTTGTACATTAAGAAAATAATGCTAAAGTACAAGGTTAATTATTTTTCTTCAATCCTACATGTTTAAAGAAAATTATCACCACTGGTTTTACCATTTTATCATTTTTCTATGAATTACCATGCATTTTCTAAGCCTACAAGCAACTAAATTTGATATTTAAGTTTGATCATCAAACATTCAGAAACTGAAGTTGACCCTTTAAATAAAGTTGTAGATCTTTATCTAAGGATTCCAACAAAATTTAGTTTACAATTTTATGATTTTTCCTCGAAGAGATATAGCATTTTTTAAGTTAACAGCAATATTTACACATGGGGGCCCCTCGGCACTATTCAACTGAGTCTATAGCCTTACAGAAAACCCCCTGGGTTTCTTTTCCTTCTAACCCGAAGTCCTTGGCCGTGAACCCGAACAGAGCGAGACAGGGACGGCCGTGTTCCGGCGACGGCGGTCACCGGCGGCGAGGTCCAAGTGCAGGGATAGGGTTAGGAGCTTACGGTGATCCCGTTGCTCCACTTGTCGAGGGCTGGGATGGCCGGAAAGAGGGCTCCCGATGAGGACCCGAGGCGGCGGCGGAGGGGTCGACGGCGACGAGGGTGCTCTGGCGATGAACGGCGACAAAGGACCTGCGCACGAGAATCAGTGAGTCGCGGGGAACGTTTACGTGCTATTAATTGGATGAAAACATGCTGGATCGAGGGGAATCGACGGAGACCGATGCGGCGGCGGCGAGGAAGAACGCCGGCGAGCGTCGGGAAGGCTCTGTGGTGCACTAGGGAGCCAATGGATGGGTCGAACAGCTTCAGGCAAAGTTCTAGTAAGAATTGGACGAGAATGGTTGGTCGTCGAGCACGAGCAAGCAACGGGAAAGCTAGTGCAGGTGTTGGTTGAGGCGGAGGAGGTCCGGTGTGGGCTGCCCACGTGCGTGCTGTGCGCGGCCGGAGCGGAGGAAGACGGCAGCGAGGAAATGCGGCTCGGTTCCTCGGAATTGGGCTCTGGAAGTAACGGAATAGGCTGTATGTGTTGACGTGGTGCTGTTGCGCGCGAGAGGGAGGAGGTTAGGGCGCTGCAGCGAGCTGTCCACGACGGCGAGGAGGTGGCGGCCGGAGATGGCTCGGGGGTGTCGTGGCGCGCGCGCGTGCGGCCATGAAGGAAGAGGAAAGCGGCTGGAACGGAGGGGAAATGACGCGTGGAGGGTGTAGCAGCTGGAGGTGGAGCTCTGGAGGTCTGCGCCGGCGGTGAGCGGCGGTGGCAGGGCGGAGCAGAAGGGAAGCAGCGGCGCCAGAGGAGGAAGAAGGCAGACACGAGTCAGAAGGACTCATTTGTAAATCCCAAAAAGTCCAGGGACCCCTCTGTAAACTAAAATTACCCATTGATACAAAATCCTAATGAGGAAAATGTCTAAAGCAAAGTTGCAGAGAATTTCAAATACTACAAGAATGCTTTAGAGCTTGAGTTCAAAATCTCAAAGGGTACGGTTTTATTTTGAATTTATGAACACAATTCAATTTATAAACTTTATGTGTTACTTTAAACAAAATGCTCTAATGTTTGGGGTCTCTTTGTAAGTTTTTCTGCAGTAATCATGACTAGCCCTTTTTACACTTTAGCCCTTAGGTAAAACTAAGTTTTACTTTTATCTTTTTACCATTTCACATGTAAGTCCTTATATCTTTGTATTAATCACATAAGGGTCCTTAATTTCATATAAAGTCTATTCCCCTTAGGTTTATTTAACTTTTGCTCTTTTCTTTTCTATAGCCATCTGAAATTTGACACTTAAGAACATTTTCACACACTTGCACATATGAATTTATAAAACTCATAATTTACAAATATACCCTTATTGCTTTGTACAACTTGTATACACTATCACATGCTTACATATAATACACCCAAACTTAGTTTCTAGTTGTCTAACTACCTGGATATTACACTTCTTCCCCCAATTCTTTTTTTCTCGGGCCTCGTTCTTATGAGAAACCCGTAGATCTGATTTCTTGTATGGCCAATCAAATCCCGTTCATGAGCCAAAACATAGACTTAGATTCTTAGGCCGACAGCCTGCGTGCCTGGCCAAATTCTCCCGAGGGCTGGGTGTCCTGGTACAACAGAGTAGAAAAAACCTATCAGCCCACATGGGAAACCATAGGGATAGCCGATGCTCTGTCTCTGTCTTTGTCCCCTCTTGAGAAGAACGAGAACCTCTTGAAAACCATCAGCTACTTTTGGTCGGATACCTTGAACTGCTTCTTATTTGGCCATGGGCCGATGACTCCAACGCTCCTGGATGTAGTGATGGTTACTGGTTTGTTCATCTCATCACCCTGCCCCTCTGCCTTCAGACTGTCCGAGGTCCCCTTCAAATTGTCCTCCAAAACAGAGTGCACAAACTGGGGTGCATATCTGAACCAGTACATCAAAACCAAAGGCCCTATGACTGAGAAGGAACATACGGCCTTTCTGAATCTCTGGTTGGAACACTTCTTATTCTGCAGTCCTTCCCTTGCCCCAACCAAGAATTATCTCCACCTAGCATATGAACTGGCCAAAGGTAGTACTGTTGGTCTTGGTAAGTTGTTCCTTGGGGAAGTCTATAGATATCTCCACCTGATGTCTTTGAGCCTACTTACCCAAAAGAAACTCAAGACCGGTGGTCCCTGGTGGTTCATTTAGTTATGGGCTCACTTCTATTTTCAGGACTTCATACCAAACTTCCCTATTTTGGCAAATAACTCCTTTCCAGATCAGAGTGGGAGGCGAATTAGGTGTACCAGCTTTGGCCAGGCTCTATACAGTCTTCCTGGCAGCAAGTTGAATCCCTCAGTTGCTTCAAACTAGTTTAGGATATTCTATAGGGGTCTGGACAATCCTATCTTTCTTCCCTACACTTGTTTTGAAATTTTTGAGAACCCAATCACCTTTAGATTGGCTAATTTTGCCGATGATGATAGCACTTGGCATTTATACTCTATCATGATTCGCCCTTACTCCCTTCCAGTTGGCATGAGCACCTCCAACCGAATCATCAAGCCCGGTTATGAGTTCTACCAGCTGGTCGTAGCAACCCGGCAGTTTGGTCTCGGGCAAGTTCCTCCCCACTTCTTCCTTCATCATTGGATAACAATCAGAGCTGATCTACCCGATATCCTCACCAGCCAAAGATGCTACAGCCTATTCTGTGATCTTCTCATCCCAATCCTTGTCGACTTATCGTTCATCTCTTTGGCCATCGGATTCGAGAACTGGTGGTCAATGTGGAAGACTCATGTCTTTCGGAAAGCCCTGGGGCCAATGCTGTAGCAGATTGATGCTGAATATGAATCCCCTGAGGAAGAGGTATTACCATCAGTTTAGTACTTCTTCCTGAATCCGCTTAATCCCTTCTCTAAGTCCATTTGTTTTCTCTGCAGTAGGAGGATGGTCCGGAGCCCAAGAATGATGACGGCTCCACCTTCAAGTTCTTACCAGTTGCCCCCGTGGTCCTCTTCGGCAAGAATGCACCTCCCCCGTCAAAGGTCATCATGTGGATCCAACCTGATTCTGCAAAATTGGCCTCCAAGTGGAAGCGAACCTCTGACATTGCTGCCCCCCGAGCCCAAACTAAGGCGAGGAAGATGACTGTCAGGAAGATTCGGAAGGAAGCTGGACCATCTTCCACTGATCAAGAAGCTCCGATCATCAACCAGGTTTAGATTGTCCTTTTATAATTGATTCTTTGAGCATGTACATTTCAACTTAATTGCTCTTTCCTTGCTTGCAGGCTGATATCATAGATTTTTCCAACGGGGTAGAGCCAGTGCACCAAGATGACCCAACTCCAGAGGCTCTAGAGGATCCTTTGACGATGGTCAATGCCTTAGTCAACCTTCAGGATCCAACCCTGAAAACTCCACAGAACCTCACAACGCCAGCCGATACTTTGGCCGGCCTTCAGGATCTGCAGGAGCCGATCGTCACCTCGTCGGCTGTTGGTCCTTCTCTGCAAGAGCCGATCGTTACCTCATCGGCTACCAGCCCTCCTCCAGAAAAGGCGCATCTGTAGGAGCCGATCGCCACTTCATCGGCTGTCACTCCTCCTCCAGAAAGGGTGCGTCTGCAGGAGCCGATCGTCACTTCATCGGCTATCACTCCTTCTTCAGAACAGGTGTGTTTTATCACCGTGCCGTTTGCATCTTCCTTTCCCTGTACCAAACTAGTTTTTTGTCTTCTTTCAGGGTCTGAACCTCTCGGAGTTGCTCTCATTCAACCCTCCATCCGTCGGCTCGGCCATACTAGAAGTAGATGATCATCAGCCAGATCCGACTGGTGTCGCCAGCCAACTCCTCTGTGTAAAGGGCCTTCTGTCAGCTCCAATTGATGCCTTGGTCCATGACTCTGACGCAGTGAGGCAAATTCTCGAGGAGATCAAGTCTCAACTCCCAAAAACCCTTCAGATCAAGCTATGGCCAACTGGACACCTCCCTTTCTTTCGGGCAAAGGTAGAACAAGCTCGGTAAAAGATTGAAGCCCGTCGCTCTCAAGCCCCCTTGAAAGCCGACATCGCCGAGAGGTGCCGACTGCTTAATGAGAAGAAGCCTATTCTGGACGCCAAGACTGACACATCTGCACACTCTCAAAGGCTTCATCTTCTGGAGAAGGGGTTAGAAGACCTCAAGGCTAAGGTCCGGGCAACCGAGCAGCGCATCCAGGAAGGGAAGAACCTCATTGCCAGCTCCAGATGAGAAGCAGAAGACCTGACTGCCCAACTGAAGACAGAACTCACATAGCTGAGTGCTTTGAGTTGGCAGGTAGTGTCAGGTGAGGACAAGGACGATGAAGCAGTGATTGCTGAAGCTGATCGCGTCCGCCTTGAGGTTATCGCAGCCATTGACGAGTTTCTTCAGTAGACTACCTTGTAATCACCTCTTGTAAGATGAACCTACATGTATCCAAATTAAAATTCTAAAGTCGATGGTTGTATATCGGCTATTTGACCAACTCAGTGCGTTGGGTACAAAATATGTTTTTTATATATGCGGGCCGACTGCACGTGCCGGCCCCCTTCCCTTGTGTACAGCCTGATGCGTAACATCGGCTTTCACCTGCACAGGCCATTAGGTCGTATCGGCTCATAGCCTAATGCGATGCATCGGCTTTCTCTTGTATGGGCCAACTGATCGTGTCGGCTCACAGCCTGATGGGTAGCATCGGTTTTATTGCTCATCATCCCACATACTTGGGACTTTATTGCTCATCATCCCACATACTTGGGAAGTATTTCTTGAGATGTTGACCATTGACCGCCACTAGGAACTTGACACCATCTAACTCCTCAAGCATATATGCGTTCCCAAGTAGGACTTGGTTAACCCTATAAGGCCCATGCCAGTTTGGAGACCATTTGACATACGCTGCATCCTTGGTCCCTAATGGTAGCACCGCTTCCCAAACTAGATCTCCAACTTGGAATTCTTTTGGCTTGACTTTCATATTGTACGCACGGGCTACTTTGACCTTATTTTCTGTGATCTTCTCAAGTGACCAAAGTCTGAGCTCCGTAAGGTCCTCAATATTGTCATTCATCAGAGCAACATACTCTTCATCTGTTAGGTCATTTTGAAACTCTATGCGTCTCGAACCGGCCGTAATCTCCCATGGTAATACAGCTTCCTGTCCGTACACCAGTTGATAAGAAGAAGTTTTTGTTGCTCCGTGGCACGAAATACGGTATGCCCACAATGCCTCTGATAAGACCTCGTGCCAACGCCTAGGATGCTCATCGATCTTTCTCTTGATCAACTTGATAAGGCTCTGATTGGATGCTTCAGCTTGTCCATTTGCTTGAGCATAATATGGAGATGACCTAATCAGCTTGATGCCCATGTCAGTAGCGAACTTTTTGAACTTCTCTGATATGAAGACTGACCCTCCATCTATTGTGATGGTCTGAGGAATCCCGAACCTGTGAATGACATGCTCTTTAACAAAATTAATGACATCGTTAGATGCTACTGACTTCATAGGGACTGCCTCCACCCACTTGGTAAAATAGTTTGTGATGGCCAAAATAAACTGGTGGCCTTTGCTGGATGGAGGATTAATTTTGCCGATCATGTCTATGCCCCAGCCACTGAACGGCCATGGTTTGACGGTAGGGTTCATTACTAACGCTGGTACCATCTGTATCTTCCCGAACCTCTGACATGCCTGACATCCTTTGTCATATTTGAAGCAATCTTCAAGCATGGTCGGCCAGTAATACCTCGATCGCCTAATCAGCTACTTCATCTTATGAGCCGATTGATGAGTCCCACAGGCACCTTCGTGGACCTCGTGTAAGAGCCGATTGGATTCAATCAGCCCCAAGCATTTGAGCAATAATCCTTCTAAAGTCCTGTAGAACATGTCATCCCCTATCAGGACGTATTTCATGGCCTTGTAATATATCCTCTTGGGTGCCCCCCGAGCCGAATCCTTCAAGTAATTTAAGATATCGGCTCTTCAATCTCCTTGATCCAGTAGGTGTACCTGAAGATCGGCTCTGTGTCACAGCCTTGTATCCCGAAGCCATCTGTGCAAGATCATTGGCCTTTGAATTTTGCGTCCTAGGTATCCAATAGAAATTTATGTACCTAAATTGGGCCATCAGCTCTTCACATTGTACCCATAACGGGAAGAGCAACTCGCTCTCACACCTGTACTCCTCTATGAGCTGAGAAATCACCAACTTTGAATCCCCAAAAATTTCCACTGCTTCAGCTCCGGCCTCAAGAAGCAACTCCATACCCTTACGTACCGCTTCATAATCCGCTATATTGTTGATGCAAGCGGTAGGTAATTTGATTGAAAAAGAATAAGTTGCCCCCCGAGACAATACAAGCAGGATACCTATACCACATCCATCTCCACAAGCCGATCCGTCAAAGTACATGGCCCATGCACGTACGGAGAGTGCTGCTATGTAAGTATTGATCCTTTCTACAATGAGATCTGCCAGCGCTTGCCCTTTGACTGCCTTCACGAGCTGGTATCAGATATCGAACTCTGACAACGCAAACATCCAGTTTTCGAGTCGGCCTTTCAACATAGGAGCCGATAGCATGTGCTTGATAACATCTGATTTGTAGATGACAATCGTCTCGGCTGATAGCAGGATATGATAAAGCTTTGTGCATGTAAAGAACAAACAAAGGCATAACTTTTCAATGTCAGGGTATCTTGTCTCCGCATATAGCATTGCCCTGAGATACATGTCTAGCGAATTCTGCTGAGGTAGAACACAACCCTTTCTTTACCGTCATACACTTGTATCACTACTGAAGCGATGGAGGTGCCACCCACTGATAAGTACACGTAGAATGGCTTATCCTGTTGGGGTGGAACTAACACGGGTGGTTTTGACAGATATTCTTTGATTTCTTCAAATGCATGTTGTTGCTCTGCCCCCCAGCAAAACTCATCATTGGCTTTAATTTTCACCAACTCCATAAAAGGCTCAATCTGCCCGGAGAGATTGGAAATAAACCTTCTGACAAAGTTGATTTTACCAATAAGCTGCTGGAGCTCCTTTGTGGTAGGTAGCACCATTGTTTTTACAGCTTCTTGACTCTTTAGGCCGATCTTGATTCCTCTTTCATGAACCAAGAAACCCATGAATTGACTGGCCGATACGCCGAAAGCGTATTTCTTCGGATTCATCCTAAGCCCGAACCTTCTGGTTCGTTCCAGAACTTGTTGTAGGTCCCCTAAGTGTCCTTCAACCGACGCAGATTTCACCAAGACGTCGTCAATATAAATCTCCACCAACTTGCTAATCAGATCGTGAAAAATGTAGTTCATGGCACGCTGATAAGTAGCACCGGCATTCTACAACCCAAAGGTCATAACCACATACTCGAACAGTCCTACTGCCCCGGGCACTCTGAACACGGTCTTGTTTATATCCTCCAGAGCCATGAAGATCTGGTTATAGCCAGCGTTGCCGTCCATGAAAGTCAAAATCTTATGACCAGAAGCTGCGTTGATCAATGTCTCCGTGACAGGCATCGGGTATTCGTCCTTTGGAGTAGCCCTGTTGAGGTCTCTGAAGTCCACACAGACTTGCCATCGGCCATCTTTCTTTTGCACTAGTACGACACTTGAAATAGACTCGGCATACCTACACGGCCTGATGAATCCTGCTTCTAGCATTTTCTCCACCTCTTTCTTGACTTCCACCAGAACTTCAACCTTTATTTGTCGCGCTCGCTGCTGAAACGGCCGAAATCCCTTCTTGAGAGGGAGCTGATGCTCGACTATGCTTCTGTCCAACTCAGGCATCTCTGTATAATCCCAGGCGAAGCAATCTGCGTACTCCTTCAGCAAAGTTATCATCGGCTCTCATAGACACGGGCTTAACTTTTTGCTGATAAATGTTGGTCGTGGTTTATCCCCAGGACCGATGTCAACCTCTTCAAGCTCGTCAGCCGATGTAAACCTGTATCCTAACTTTCCATCATCTGTTAAGTCAACGCTGCAAATGGATAAAGAAAATGACAAAAAGAGTTTCGGCCGATCGTTAAGATCGGCCGCTTTATAATCTTCATTGATCTTTGAAACTTTACAATTGATGTATGGCCGCCTGCTAGAGCGGGCCTCCTTGTGGCTGCTATAATCATGTAAAACACTTGTCATCAAAAATTTACATTTTATTTTTTGGGGCCGATCGCGGGGATCGACCTCGCCAAGTGTGTCAGAACAGCTTGCCCTTTGTGTTTCATCTACTCTGTAAGGCCAGTGGATAAGACCAGCCTCACCCCTTTTTTATAGCTTTGACGCAATCACAGCCTTCCAAACTGATCCCTGAGATTGGCTCTTGATCCTCCGCATCCCAGATGCTCATGGCGGCGTGTGAAATCTCAATCGAGTCATCCGCATGAACCACCTCTACCTCATCTCCATCCCACTGAATCAGACATTGGTGCATCATGGAAGAGATGCAGCAATTGGCGTGGATCCAATCCCTCCCAAGTATGACAGTGTATGTACTCTTGCTGTTGATGATGAAGAAAGAGGTTGGGACTGTCAGACCCAGGGCTACGGGGCTGTGTACATAACGTAGTTTAAACAGGGTTAAGAGATAAAGCCTGTCTTATCTCTTATTTATGTTGTTTTCTACTCATTTGAGTAGGAGATAAAGCTAGTCGGTACAGAAGGAAGCTGTGGCAGAACCAACCTGAATTATACCGGCTCAAGTACGTGAGTCCATTCCTGAGGGCTCCAACGTGCTTCAAATGGTATAATCCCTTGGCCTGTCGGGTAACGTCCCGATAAACCACCGATACACAGGATCAAATAAGGTTACCTCACATGAAGCTGAGTCCAGAGATACAGTCACCATCATATTTTACATCAAAGGGAATTATATTACAAGAGGTTATGAAAGTAGTACGAAGTTTCAAACTTAGAGAAAACATTACAAACTGTTTAAGTTATGATTTTTAGCAGCGGAAAACATACGTGACGATTCACAACACGTCGTCCTGACGGATGTCATGTTAAGTCCTGACACGACATCACTCGAGATCACCAATGTTGGCCGGGGACGGATCCCAATCCACGGACCAACCTTCTGGAAGAGCACAGGGCCAAGACAGGGGAAGAGTAGGGTCTTCAAAAACTTTACTTGAAAACATGTAACTAGCAAGACTGAGTATACTAATACTCAGCAAGGCTTACCCAGGATTGGGTATACTTTAGCCCATAGCTAGACTCATGAAGGCATTGTAAAGGTTCTGGGTTTATTTTCAGCTGAAAAGCAACTAAGAGTATAACTTACTTTCAAGTTTTGGCTTTCAGATTCTAGCTTGATTAGCCATTCTAGGTAAGCACCTATACTAATCAAGCAAGATAGATATTATCATCCATCAAGATTATTTCATCAACAATTACACTTTTTACTCTATGTGGTAAAAGGGATAAGAAGTCTCATTCATCGTGAGAGGCGGACGATTCCTGAATCGAAATTCAACCTTGCAAGGTAAACCTAACTCACACGCTTGGAACACCAAAGGGTCATTCCGAAGCAACCATTTGCCTTTCATTCCGACTCGTGGATCAGAGCCACCACAAGCGACTGCAGGACCATACGCACTTCCAAAGTGCAGGACGTACGCCTGTAGCGTGACTACAAAACCCGTACTCCTGGTTGCCCTTGCAACACGTATTCCCACACGTCGAACTTAAGTAACCAGAAGAAGCAAGACGAGTGGTGGGAGGTATGTCCACTCCTCGGGCCGATTGGCTACTAGGCTTACCGCTTACCATATTTCACGGCATGTGGCTAGTACTTTCAAACGCTTAGCCACCACTACCACACATATCGACCTTATCAACTTTTAATGAAACAGACAGGGTAAACTTCCAGGTCATGATACAGCACATGACCCTGTCCGTCATCCTTATAGTGGTTGCAGAATTGTAAACAAGCAACTCCTATATCGCGCGAGTGACAGGAAATCACCCGACTTCTACTGGCCTTATTAGCGGAGCATCTATCCGATAAGGACTCAGGAGCATTACATTGGATTCCTAGTATCCATGCATTTAGGGTTTCATTACAACTCCTAGACTTAATGCATAAGTATAGATAGATAGACATAGATTGCAGTGTAAATAAAGTAGTGGGTTACGTCCGAGGCTTGCCTTTACTGGTGGGGCTGAAGTTAGAGATGTCAATATCTTCCGAACTTTGGTTCGGGGCTTCAGTTAATCCCTTGGTGACATTCACTTGGTCTTCAGGAACATCCTCCGCAGACTCCTGGGAGATCTCGTAGGTACCATTTGTGGAAGTAGCCGTATCTACATGCAATGCAATATTACATTCAAAGTGTATATATATAACTATCTTACTTCACAATAAAGTTACAATCTAGCACTCATCTAACATACTACTCACACAACAACCAGAAAGATCTGAATTAAATTTAGATAGAGCTTTAGGAGGAACAACTAATTAGAATCAGCTACTTGTTGAGGGTTACAACAGAGCCGATTGGAAACAACGGGGGTTTAGCTGATTGATGTGCTTAGGTCGTGCCTAACAGAGGCGTGTCTTCTGTGCGATCTTACTGATCTAGGGTTGTGTACTTTGGTCTGGGTAGCCGATTGATAAGTGTATCGGGTTCCTAACTGATCGATGAAAGCATCGATTACTTTAGCAGAGGGATGATTCCTGAAGCAGCTATCTTAACTGAGATGTGTTTAAGTGTTATCCTAAGTAACTAGGTGTAGTTGTGTTAGTTCGATTACATCAGCACAACAATTGAGTGACGTACAGCCGATTGGAGTGTGGTTGAGAGTATGTGACTGATAGTCATATAGCCGATTTCTCAGTCGATAAATCGGCTGATAGAAGTGTGTGGATAAGGATGGGAAAACTAAGGATTGATCGGCCATATTAGATTGATATGAAAGACAACTAGAATCGGCTTGGATCGGCTGATAGCAAGAATCCTGAGATTGTGTGTGCACCTCAGATTGATCGGCTATGTGGCAGCCGATGTAGGACAGAACAACAGAATTGTATCGGCAATAGCCGATACTAGAAAGATATCAACCGTATCAGCTAACCAGCCAATGGTAGCAACATATCAAAAGAAATGCATCAGCTGACAGCTGTTACACAGAAACATCATAGACTCAAAGAAAATGGATGTTTAGCGGCTGAGCCGATAGTTGACATTGAAGCATAGCTGCGAAGATGTATTAGCTAAGCTGCAGATACACATGAACTAACAAAGATCCCTATATGAAAAGGACCTTAAGGAAACGGCAATCAAGACAAGGATAAAGTCTTGATGGCAGGGATATAAGCATTCGCATAAAAGGATTAACTAAATATCACACATTTCCATATAAGACATACATTCTATGATTACTTTTCAGTTATAACATATGCATACACATAAGGTACAAACAAAGCATTCATTTCCTAATATTTAACCTAGACCATAAATCAAAGACTTTCAGTTCACGACCACAACATAAAACTGTAAATTTTGACCTAAGGATTCAAACAAAACTGGTTTTGCATTTTTATGAACTTCTTACGAAATTCTATGAAATGTAGGAGTTCACTGATTTGAAATAAAGAAGACCCTAGAGATTTTACAGAAAACACCCTAGAACTTTCTAAAACAAAGCAATTAAGTCCCTGGTCGAGGAAAACAAGAACAGGAAGATAACGATGATATTCCGGCAAAGGAATCGCCGGCATTAGGAAGATTCAGTGGATCAGGACAAACCTTGAGGTAGACTTGGTTGTGGAGGAGAATGGGTGAAAAGTGAATTCCTGTGGCGAACAGGATCGGCGAAGAGAAAAGCTCGACGATGATGAGATTCCGTGGATGACGAAGGAGTTTGCCGGGAAGGGTTGCCGTGGGTGGAAGATGGCCGAAGGAGTAGTCTCCGTGGTGACCCGTGGTGATAGCGGTTGAGCGATCCACGAGGGGTAAGAACTGTTGGATGTCGTGGACCATGGGACGAGACGATGGAGCCGGATTGGTTCGCTATGCCAACTCCTCCGCGAACCTCAGGGTTTTTCCTGCTCACGAGTTGAACTTTCTCTGCCCACACACATGCGATGCTAAAGCATGGCCGATCGAACATCCTTGCTTGCATAAGAAGAAATCCTCCTTGACCTGACTGCTCCGGTACGTGTACTGCCGGAATACTTGCGCAACCATTCGCAAGGCCGCCGCTCCCATTCTGCTTCCACACCATCGGCCTCCAACTTGCTTGCACGTGGTTTGTTGCTTTGCATACGCACGTGCCTGCAGAAACGAGCCGAGTCGGTCACCGGTAGAACACTCTCGCTCGCATCCGCGGACGTGCTAGTCAAAATCCGTTCGGACCTTCGCCTTCGCTTCGCCGCCTTTCTTTCCGGTTCGCCACGCCATAAGCGCTTCTCCGCCTCCGCTAGGATCGAGGTCTACTCGTACCTGGCCACCTCCAAACACTCCACGAGCAGTCCGCAGTGCCGCCTGACTTCGTCCGTTGCCTTCTCCTTGACAGCCTTTGACGTTCTCTACGCGCGACTCTACTGCCCCCTAGGCGGGTCCGCCCCGAATCATCGCGCTGCAGCACCTCCTGCACTGTGTGCGACCTTCCTATACACCAATTCGGTTGCGGCCTGAGCGCGTCCAGCGGAGACACCGCGATGCGCTAGATGCTGCCGTCTTGCACGCCGTTGCCCTGCATGGTTACTCTTCTTCCTCCTGTTGCCGGACCCGCACTCGCCTCGGCCTTGCCGCATCGCAGGTCCCTTCGCGGCTGTCCTTGCCAAGTTATCGTCGTGCGTGGCCTCGTTGCCCTTCGTGCGGGTCGGTCCCGAGCCGCCACACCTCACCTCCATCCGCGCACATCCGAACCGCGCGCGTCCTTGGCCCGCATCGCGCTGCGACTCACGCGTCTGAATCCGCCCTGCACGCCACTGCTCGTTTTGGGCCGTTCGCCTCCGCTCGGGTCCTGCTCCTGTGCTCACACGCCTACGCCGCCTGCATCTGCGCCGTGCTTGCTCCAACGCCTGTTCCTGCCCAGCTCCCGCGCTCACCCATCGCCAGTGCCTGCACACGCCTGTTCCCGCGTAGCGCGCGCTTGCTCCGAGCCGCACGCTGCTCCACCTCGTGTGCGCCTGCGTCTGCCACCAGCACCTCCACGCTCTTGCTCCACGCCGCCAGCTCGCGCTGCTCCCGCTCTGGCACTGGCGATGCCGCGCCCACTCCTTGCATCCGCGCTCATCGGCTCCGCTCCAGTCACCCACCAGCTCCCGCGCGCCCGCGCAGCGCCTCCCGAACCGCGCCGAGCCGCCTGCTGCGCCAGCAACTGCCGCCCGCGCCTCCAGCACTCCCTGTGCCAGCGCGCCGCCCGCGCGCTCCGCTTGCGCCACTGCCGCCCGCGCACCTGGCCGCTAGCCCGCCTACCGCGCGCGCATCCAGCCCGCCAGCACCGAGCCGGCCTCACCCCACTCCTGGGCCCGCCACGCTTCCGCTGCGCCTCCGCCTGGGCCGCGCCTAGCGCGTCTGCGCTGAGCTGCGGCCGCCATGCTCGCGCGCCGGCGCCAGCTGCCCCGCCCGCGCGCGCCTGGGCCGCCAGCGCCCGAGCCGAGCCGCCCCCGTGCGCGCCTCCGCCTGCTGCTCGCACGCCCGCGTGGGACCACTCGCCCGCGCGCCTCCGCCTGGCCTGGGGCCGCGCCGCCAGGAGCAGCACCCCGCGCACTGAGGAGAGAGAGAGAGGGAAAGAAATAGGGAGAGAAAGGGGAAGCGGCCGGTGATAAGAAAGAAAAGAAAGGCGCCAGGATAAGGGAGAGCAGAGAAGAAGGACAAGTGGGATTCTCCAAGGGCGTATACATAATTTCAGAAAACTGCAAGGACCTGACTGTAAAGTAAAATTTCCCAACAATCTAGAACCCTAATGAAGAAATGCCCAAAACGAAAGTTGGAGAGTTTTTCAAACTCTATAAAATTGCTTTAGGGCCCAAGTTGAAAAACTCAAAACTTGCATCTTTACACGTGAAATTTTGAACAAAGATTGGATTTGAATTACTTTTGTCCTTAAGAGTAAAATTTTATAATATTCAGGACCTAAATGCAAGCATTTATGACACGTCATGATGACGGGATAGACTCGTCATAATGATTGGATAGACATGTCATAATGACTTGCACCTTTTACACTTTAGTCCTGAGTAACTTTTGAAAATTACTTTTGTAAATCAAATACTTGCATAAAAGGACTTATACTTTTATAAAATTACATAAATACCCTTATTTTCACCACTTTACGCAAAATTTTTACACACTTCAACATACACATTTCAAATGAAACTTTTAGATAAATAAATATATATTTTTACAAGACATAAAGTAAGAAAAAAGATATTTGCAAAACTACCCTTCACTTATTTTGAAGTTAACTCCTATCCAATTACATTTTGCAAAAACAACCCTAGGCTTTTCTGTAATTACAAAAATACCCTTTTTTTACTTGCACTCTAAATTTTCAAAAACTTCACACAAACACACACAAGCTTTACACTCACAAGCACATACTTCACACTAACAAATATATGTCTAGCATTACAAGTATATGAACTGTCACAGAAACTACACGAGTTATACCCAGGTACGATTCCTTGGCTAGTATTGACTAGATCCGTGTAACCCTGACCTCCCGGATATATAAGGGGGGGGGGCAGGGACCCATTCAAAACACAACATCAACACCCAAGGGAATACAAACCACCATACAAGATGTTGGATATTACGCACCTCGTGGCCCGAACCTGTCTAAATCTTGTGTTCCTTGCACCTTCGAGTTTCTGATCTCGGTGTCTCCTCACCTAAACTTACCACCTCGGGTATATCCCTTGGTGGGCAGCCGGTAAAACACCGACAGCTGGCATGCTAGGTAGGGGAGCGCATCGAAGATCCACCGGCGAACTCGATGGCATCTTTCTAGTTCTCCAGGTTAGTACCTTCTTAGGGTACAACGTTTATTTTTGGCTCGTGGGTCTGCGTCGTAGATGGTGTGGGCAGTTTCCATCGATTCGTCGTCAACATGAAGCCGAAAACCCCCGCTGCGGTTTCTCAAAGCGATCTTGACAAGTTCGTTGATGATCTCGACGATTTGTCAATTCATGGGTCCGGCGCGACTTCATCCGGCGCTCAACAACTTTCCTTGGGTTGGACTTGTTCCAATCTAAGGACTCGTGTAGCTGATCATGACTCGGCCTACGCGATTTGGCCACTGATCTTCAGGAGGCCAACACCTCCAAGTCCCTCTCCACATTGGAGAAGGACTTGGACTCTCTACTCCAAAAGCCCAAAGCCACCGCACATCGGGGGGCTTCGGGTTGTTTTGTTGCCAACGGTCTGATGATCACCTCCACCCCGGAGGGGTGTTTCGTGCATTGGAAGGGCATGAAACTTTCTGCTCTACTCGAGGCTGAAGATCGACTTGTGGCACAACTCGAGCGTTTGCCTTTTCAGGAGGGCAGGCCGTTAGCCACCATGGCGGAGTCGACCGAGCTAGTGGACGTGAGCTCTGATGAGCTCATCTCCCACCAGGTGCTGATGGCTGAAGAAGGTGAGGACGATGGCGACTTGCCCATCATTGAATTTGATGCGGTTGTCAGACCCGGGGCCACAGGACTGGGTATATAACATAGTTTAAAGAGGTCTAAGAGATTAAGTCCGTCTTATCTCTTATTCATCTTGTTTATCTCTTATTTATTCCATTTAAATAGGAGACAAGGCTAACCGATACAGGGGGAATCTACTCGAGATATGTTCTGGTACGATTCCTTAGCTGGTGTTGGTTAGTATCTTTGTAACCCTGGCCTCTCGGATATATAAGGGAGGATAGGGACCCCTCTCAAAACACGATCTCTAGGTCATTCTACACGAAAGGCAATACAAACCACCATACAGGACGTAGGGTGTTACGCATCTTGCGGCCCGAACCTGTCTAAGTTCTGTGTTCCTTGCACCTTCGAGTTCCTGATCTCGGCGTCTCCTCACCCACAACTTACCACCTTGGGTATATCCCTCGGTGGGCAGCCGGTTAAACACCGACAGCTGGCGCGCCAGGTAGGGGAAGCGCGTCGAAGATCCACCGGCGAGCTCGATGGCATCTTTCAATTTCATCAGGTCAGTTCCCTCTCAGGGTACGACATTCGTTTTTGGCTCGTGGGTCTGCATCGCAGATGGTGTGGACAACTTTCGGCGATTCCTCGTCGACATGAGGCCGAAGACCTTCGCTGCAGATCTTCGCAGCGACCTTGACAAGTTTGTCGACGGGCTCGACAACTTGCCGCTTCTTGCCTCTGCAGCACATATCGAGATAGAGTCTGCTCCAGGCTCGACTTCTTCTGGTGTTGCGACAACTTCCCCTGGTTTGGACTTGTTCCAATCTAGGGATCTGCATAGCCGATCTCAACTCAGCTCATGCAAATCGGCCACTGATCTTCAGGAGGCCAACGTCTCTGGGTCCCTCTCCATGTTAGAGAAGGACCTGGACTTGCTGCTCCAGGGCGGAAAGCCGGAAGCCACGGCATGTCGGGGGGCTTCGGGTTGTTCTGGTACCGGTGATCTGGTGATCACCTCTTTGCCGGAGGGGGGCATTGTGCTTTGGAGGGGCATGATGCTCTCCGATCTACTCGAGGTAGAGGGTCGACTTGTGGCTCACCTCGAGCCCTTGCCTTTTTAAGAGGGCAGGCCATTGGCTACTGTGGCGGAGGGGTCGACTGAACTAGTCGACCAAAGCTCTCATGAGCTTTCCTCCCGCCAGGTGCTGATGGCCGAAGAAGGCAAGGACAATGGGTATCTTCCCATCGTCAACTTTGAAGCGGTCTCCGAGGATGAGATCACGGCCAACGCAGGCGACGAGAACGACGCCGACCATGAGGCGCGGAGGGCCAGGAACAGGGCCCGCACAATCCGGCGGAGGAGGGCCAACGAGCGTAGGCGATCTATGCATCGCGAGCTTGACCCTGAGTTTGTCGCCGTAAGCGAGCAGGGTTTCAGGACTCCGGTGGCCAACATCGCCAGGGTAACGGCCATCCTCGAGCGCAGCCACGATCCGGAAGTGCGTCAAGCACTTCTTTACACGTAGAGGGCTTGGATCCAGCTGGATCAGCACAACCCGGCGTCCACCATCAGGGAGGAGCGCGTGGGTGAGAGTCGAAGTCAGGCTCACAGCCGAACAGCTGGCGGCCGTCCTCGACACCAGCTCAACAACGACAACGCTCGCGGGAGCCAGGCTCCTGGCGGGAGGCAGCAGCCACCGCAAGGGGGTCATCCGCGGCAGGCCAATCATCGACCTTCTCCAGAGGACCTGCGCCAGCACATCAATGAAGGTCGTGACGCGCGGACAGTGATCTCCTCCAGGCGCAAGGTCCACGAAGAAGTCGAAACGGAAGGTACTGACTATAGCGACTGATTCCCTGCTTTTTCTTCTCGTTTTAGCAGCTACAAGTATCCGGAGGGCTTCAAACCGATCGGCATTACCAAGTACGACGGCAAGCAAGCTCCTCAGCAGTGGCTCCGTTGCTACTCCACGGCCATTGAGGTCGCAGGGGGGTCGAATATCACCAAAGTCGTCTACTTCCCGATGGCTTTGGACCCTGCACCGCTTACTTGGTTGGAAAGCCTCAGCAACAACTCAATCGACTCCTGGGAGTGCCTCAAGAAGGTCTTCATCGACAACTTTCAGGGAGCGATTGCTCGTGCAGGTACTCGTCATGATCTTGCTCAGTGTAAGCAGGAACATAATGAGCTCCTGCGGTCCTACACACGTCGCTTCTTCGACGTTCGCGCCACCATCACCAACATCTCAGAGGACGACATCATTGATTGTTTCTACAACGGCATCACCGACCCGGGCATCTACAGGGATTTTGGGCGGAACAGGCCGAAGACTGTTGCGGGCCTTCGTGATATGATGCACGATTGGTCCGAACAGGAGGAGAAGATGCGGGAGCGGTTCCCATGGTGTCAAGATAGCAATCTGCGGCGCCCAAATGACAACCGCAACGACAAAGGCCAGCGGGACTTTTCGGGTCCGCCCCGGAAACGAAAGCCAGATGATGTCATCGCGGCTATCGATCGTCCTTCGCGGGGCAAGAAGTCGACGACGCAGGAGGAGTTTGAGAAGCTCCTGCAGAAGAAGTGCCCTTGGCACCCAGGTGCCTATCATGCCGCCATTGACTGTTACCACCTCCGGAGGACATTCAGCAACTCCGGTGGTGGCAAGAAGAACAAGAAGCCTGCGGACAAAGAACTCGAGGATGACGAGGATCAAGGGCGTAACCCGAAGTTTCAAGATGCCTCGAAGGTTGTCAACGTCATCTTCGGTGGAGATGAGGAATTTGGTTCCAGGCGGGACCAGAAGTTGCTTCTCCGGGAGATTTTGTCTATTGAGCCAGTGGTACCACGACCACTCCGTTGGTCGGAGGTCCCCATCTCATTCTCTCGCGACGACCAGTGGACGAGCTTTTCGGAGCCCGGTAAATTCCCCTTAGTCCTGGATCCTGTGGTGGCGGAGGTTAAGCTCACCAAGGTCCTCATCGATGGCGGGAGCGGGCTCAATCTCATTTTCGTCAGCACTCTGAAGAAAATGGGCCTGGATTTCAAGGACATGCTGGTTCCCAGCAAGTCCCCCTTTTACGGCATCGTCCCAGGTAACGTGGCACACCCGCTTGGTGCGGTGGTCCTCCCAGTCACCTTCGGCACGCGGGAGAACTATCATACCGAATTCATCAAATTCGAAGTGGCTAACTTCGAATCTTCTTACCATGCCATATTGGGTTATCCGGCACTCACCAAGTTCATGGCAGTGCCGCATTATGTTTATCTACTTCTTAAGATGTCAGGACAAAGTGGAGTACTCACTCTCCAAGGTGACTTGAAGAAGACATATGATTGCAACCAGGAGGCGATCTGTGACATTCAGGTATTTAGTTTGGTCACATATTAAAGTTTTGGTATGCTTGTATGTGTAAAGCATGGCAAATGTGTAATTTATGTATGCAATATTATGGAAGAAGGGAAATTTATGTAATTAATATTAACAAAAGGTCCTTTTATGCAAAATGGATGGAGATGGGGTAAGAGTTTAAAAAGCATAAGGGTTAGTTGGCAAAAGTGATATCAGTGGTTAAATTTCAAAAATATGTATGAAATTACCATAGGGTGTAGGTGTAAAAGTAATTTTACTTAAGGATTTACACAAAATGTGAAATTATTACTAAGTCTATTTTATCTCCAAAACTATTGCTCAAATGCAGATGAACCTTAAAGAGAAGTTGTAGAGTTTGAAAAACTATGCACTTTTGCTTTTTGGACCATCTTCATTTGAGCATTGGTTTAAAAGTTACAAGCCCTTTACAGTAAGGTCCCTACCTTTCTCTGATTTTACAGATCAGTCCACAAATCAGTTCATCCCCTTTCTTCCTCAGGCGCCTCTGCTCCCCCTGCTCTGTCTCCCCTGGTTCCCCTGCCGCCGGTGTAACGCGCCGCCCTGGCTCACCGCCGGCCACCTCCTGTCCTCCCCCATCCACGCGTCGCCCCGCTGCTCGTCCACCGCTCTACCCCCCCCCCTTGCTGGCGCCCTGCCCGTGCGCCACGGCCTGCGCACTGCCAGCGTTGCTCGCCGGCGCCTCTTCTGCCGCCGTCGCAATTTCTCCACCGGCTTGCCTTATCCTTCCCTCTCTTCTACTCAGTGGGATCCGCAACTCTACACTGTTTGTTTCCCTCGCTCAATTGCTCACCAAACCCCGGCCCACGGCTGTCTCTTCCCTTTTCTTCTTCCCTGCGTCACCGGAGCCGCCCGCTTTTCTCACCGGCATACGCCGCAACCACTCCACCTCGCCTAAATCCCGCTGACCCAGAGTCTCCCCACCTCCTCCCCTTGCTCTACATCCTGATCCCGTCCAGCCCCGACCCCTCCTCCCGCCGGAATTGCTCCACCCCGAGCCGCCCCTCCATTGACGCCACCGAGCTCAGCTCTACCGTCGGCAGCCCATCTCGCCGCTTCTCCGACCGAACCATGTATGGAAATAGTTTCCCCGCCCTCCAGTGATGCTCGTGCGCGCTTTACTTCTCCGTGTTCGCCGGCCGTTCACCGGGAACGGCGTTGCGCCGCCACGGCCGCCGCCCCTTCTCGTCGTCGGCCGGATTTCTTCTCTGTTTGTTGGACCCCGCCTTGCCCCATGTGTTTCACTCCTTCCCCTGGTCGTGCTTGACCGGCCCCTCACCGCCGGCGACCTCGCCGCCGGTGGGAACACACCGGAGGCCGAGCCTCCAGCTGTGTCGAGGCCGGGCAAGGGCCTGTTTGTAAGAAGAGTATATCTTTCAGGGACCCCAGTGCAAAAAGTTCAAACCCCCCCCCCTAAGGCTTCTATTATTTCATGTGTATATGATTCCCTGTCTTGTAAAATTCATAACAATTCACAGAAAAATCTAAAAATAGTAAAACCAATTTTGTTAGAAAATAGATTTCAAACTCTATGACTTTTGTTAATAGAGTTTAGTTTGACATAAAATATTTCTACCTGTGTTTCGAATCTAAAGTTAAGGGGTAAAATACACTCAAACTTATTATTTCATATTCTTTTGTTTTTCTAAAATGTAGTATGAATGTTTTATGAACTCTAGTTAACCTTGTGTTAAGTTGCAAACTTAAACTTGATTTAAATTTAACTTCTCTTATTTGAACTTTCAAATTTGAAATATTAAATAAACCTATTATATAACCTCTTCTAAATTAACACTATTGTTAGTCTCTAATGTGATATTTTATAATCAAATTTCTATAATCTTTTATTTAAAGTTTTTAATTCAAATTTTGATTCATTTCAAATTTAATTTAAATGTTTTAGTTCTTATTACAATAAATTCTACCATAAATAGTATTTCAAATCTAAACCCTCTTTATTTATGCATGTTTGTGTGTTAATTGAATGAGTTATAATATTTGAAATGTGGATTTTTAAATTTAAATTTCACCTTATTAATTTATTGCATTTCATATAGAATCAACGACACTCGACGACGGGGATTACGAACTGGTCTTAGGACAAGACCAAGGCTTCCCAGAAGATCCAGCGCAAGTCGTCGAGGAACTGACTGAAACCCCGAACCCGAGTTCGAAAATCTCTGACTCTCCTGCCTTCACCCCCACTCCAGAAGGCAAGCCCCGGACATATCCCACTACTTTATTTACACTACAATCTATATCTATCTATATTGTATCTTGCATTAGGTCTAGGAATTGAGGTGAAACCCTAGATGCATGAATCCTAGGAATCCAATGAAATGCTCCCGAGTCCTTATCGGAGAGATGCTTCGCTAATAGGACCAGTAGAAGTCGGGTGATTTCCTGTCACTCGCGCGATATAGGAGTTGCATGTTTACATTTCTGTAACCACTATAAGGATGACGGACAGGGTCATGTGTTGTATCATGGCCTGAGGTTTTACCCTGTCTGTTTTGATAAAAGTCTTAAGGTCGGAATGTGTGGTAGTGGTGGCTAAGTTTTTGAAAGTACTAGCCACATGCCGTGAAATATGATAAGCGGTAAACCTAGTACCTGATTGGCCCGGCAAGTGGACGCGCTTCCACCACTCGACTTTTATTTTTGTTCTCACGCACCGACGTGTGGGAGTACGTTCTGCATGGCAGACAGGAATACGGGTTTTGTAGTCGCGCTACAGACGTATGTCCTGCACACATAAGGTGTGCGTACGGTCCTGCAGTCGCTTGTGGTGGCCCTGATCCACAACCCGGAATATGAAGGAAACGGTTGCTTGGAACGCCCTGTTGGTATTCCAAGCGTGTGAGTTAGGTTTACCTTGCAAGGTTAAATCCGATTCGAATCGTCCGCCTCTCACGAGGACTGAGACTGCTTATCCCTTCTGCCACATTGAGTAAGAAGTGGAACTAATGATAGATAATCTTGTTGAATGATAATCACTACCTTGCTTGCTTAGTGTAGGTGCTAATCTAGAATAATTACTCAACTAGAAGATGAAAGCTAAAACTTGAAAATAGTACATACTCTTTGTTACTTTTCAGCTGAAAATAAACCCAGAGCCTTACAAAGCATGCATGGGTCTAGTTACGGGCTAAGTATACCCAGCCCCGGGTAAGCCTTGCTGAGTATTAGAATACTCAGCCTTGCTAATGTCTGTTTCAGGTATAACCTTTGAGAATCCCACGGACAACCTTGTGTGGCCAACGTCCGTTCCTTTTGGCTGGTCCGTGGAGTGGGACCCGTCCCCGGCCGGCACTGACCCTCCGGAGTAACACCAAGCCCTGGGCTAAGCTTGGTGTTCGTCTTCACGACGAATGTAATCGCATATAACTTTTTCTTCCGCTGTGAGCTGGACAAGTTGCAATGCTTGTCAGTTGAACATATTCTTGTATAAATTTACTTATCTTTAAACTCAGTTTGTAATAATGTATGTATGGCTGTAAATTAAAAGTTGATGAGCTATTCTGTGATGTGAACTCGCCTTCGTGAGGTAAACCTGCTCCGATCCTGCTGAACCGTGGTTGTATCGGGCGGAGACCCGACAGACCAAAGGATTGTTCCGTTTGAAGTGCGTTAAGTTGATTGCAGTTGTACGGCGATCAATAGCGCACTTGAGCCGGAATAATTCGAGCGGTTCTGCCACAGCTGGTATCAGAGCTGTAGGTTTACCTTTACATCCGGAAAAGCCCTTAAAAAGTGTTTTCTGGATAAAGTTTGCCAACAAATGAGTTTACAAAATACGTTGGATCCGTTAAGGTTGTGCTTAGAACGTAAAGCCCTAAGGGTTTATATGGGAAAGTATCAGGTGGCTAATAGTATCTATATATGTATAGATAGATCTGACTTGCAGCACTACTTTCTGTCAAAACTTAAATTCCTGCACAACCCAACCTTACTTCCTGTAATGACATCTACGAACGGAGGTAAGAAGGTAAGGATCCTCAGCCAACTGAGGGAGCTTGGCCTTCCCGTCGGTGATGCGAACCGAACGCTGTTTCTCAAGCAGTGGCCTACTTGAGATGCTGCCAATATACCAACTTAGGTTGATTATATTGGGAGTATATGGTTCGGCGCAGGGTATGGCGATCGCTGTTCATACCCCCGCATTTTGCGGTACCCCCCGTGAATACGTTGTTTCGATAACGTATGTTAACGTTGTCTGTACGGCGGTAATTGTACAGATGCTGTTTCTATAGTGAGCAGTAATGTTTGGGGACGCTTTCATGTCGTGCTGCCATGAAAGGTTCATGAGATATATGTATATATATATCTGTGTATTCTTCTGCAGGTACACTGACCACGCTTACGCTATTAGGATGCGTAGGGTTTACCGACTAGTTTTATATAGGGAGAGACGTATGGTTATGCCACCGGAATTAACCACGTAAGTCCGAAAATATTCGGCAGTTGTTTTGGTTGTGAGGGCGAGTAGCGCGTGCATGCATCTTTTTGTCAATAAAAGAATTTCATATATGATGGACATGTTGTTTGTTTTTGGAATGGGGTAATAAAGAGCTAAGGACAGCTTTAAGTTGGGTATTTTATATGGGATCCTAGTTTTCCATCTGATTTCCAGCCTTTGCTGTTAACAGAATTGGTTATCTTGATCTGTTTATCTTGTACTCTCCTAACAGGATAACAAGTTTTACCATTTGCATCCTGGTCGCAGATGGCAGCACCTTCCAATGTTTTCTGGGATCCGGAAGGGCATCTCCCACACTAATGCCCTTCACTGGGAGGGTTTTCCCCGCTTGCTATGGGAATCTTTGCAGGCTTTCCATTATATAGAACCCCTCAGTATGACGCTGTTGAACATGTGGAAGACGGAATCCATAGGGCCCATGTCAGGAATGATTATACCTCAGCATCCTTTCCGTTCACAATGGCAGCCTATTGAGATCAGCACGATGGGCTACAGAATTGTGGACACTATTGAAGCAGCGGCCTAGAAGCCATTTATGCTTTTTGCAGTCAACACCCCGAGGAAGTGTAGGACAACCTATTGGTTTGTTTGCTACAACAGATCCTGGTGAAGCGGAGCGAGACCTCGGAACAATTCCTGAAAGTCATAGACTGGAAGGTCCACCAGAAGAAGTAGTGCAAGGAATGAGGCGTTATACGGGCGTGCAATACCACTATCACATGCTGCTACGCCGTGAGATAGGCCATCTGATTACTGCTGCGCGAAGTTTCCACGGGGACGCTACCAGATATTTCACCCAGGCAGATCAACTTCAAGCAGTGGTAATTGAGAAGAATGGAATAATCGCTACTCAAAACGAGACCATCCATCATCTGAAGATCAGATCAACGAGAGTGATCACATAATCACTCAGCGGGATACTGTTATTGAGTTTCTACAGGCACAAGTTCAAGATCTGATCCTTGCAGTGGATGATGCTCAAGCTCAGATTGAAGAATTGCAGCAGCCCCCGATTCCTCCCGTTGCACCTGCAGCACCTGAAGCTGAAGAAGAAGATCCAGAGGAGATTGAAGGAGTCTCAGACTTGATTCTGAGCATGGAGACCCTGTCATCAGTCCCCATCATTCCTCTTCTGGTAGCCAGTCATCAGTGGGAAACCTTGATGACTTTTAGCACGTCACTCTCCTTGTTGTAGCTGGAAGTAACTAGGTGGTGTGTAGTTTACCTAGTTATAAAGCCACTTGTTGTATGTGTGGCATGTACTTTTAAGTAAGAGTTTGTAACAGTTTGAGTGTGTGGATGTAAGATGTAAGGATATTAATATCTATGTAGCAATCCAAATCCTGAGTTTTGGTTATCCTATTCAATATCGGTGCATTTGTTACAAATGGGATTTGAATGGAATATATGTATTACATTTCCATCTGATAATTGCCTATTATCTGAAATTGGAGCAAGATTATGGTTGATAAATGGATGTCTCCTTTATTTCAGATGGTTGGAGCTACTCGTGGAACCCCGGAAGGATTCCGGGCAGGACAACCTGGTAGTTCCCAGCAACCACCCACCGCCACCTCCGAACTTGGCCGAGGTTATGGCTCGGCAAACCGAGCTTTTAAATCAACTTGTACAAGCTCAGATGGGCCATTTCCAGCAGCAACCTCGAGGCCGAGGTGAACCTCTGTCGGCCAACTATCAGGACTTCCTCAGCACCCAACCTCCTTATTCCACAAGGCCGATGAGCCTCTGGACGCAGATGCCTGGTTGCGGACTATCGAGTCTAAGTTCGCTTTTACTGTCAGCTCCATGTTCAGAGGAGAACAAGGTGCTCTTCGCAGCCCAGCAACTCCGAGGCCATGCACGTCTTTGGTGGGACAGTTTCATGCAATGCAACCCGCCGAACACGTGGTCATTTGGGATGAGTTTCGGACTGCCTTTCGAGCACATCATATACCAGCAGGACTCATTGAGCGGAAGCTCAATGAATTTTTGAATTTGACTCAAGGTACCCGCACTGTCACCCAGTATGTGCAAGTTTTCAATCACTTGTGCCAGTATGCGGGATCACATGCGGACACTGATGCCCGCAAATGTGATCGCTTCCGTCGAGGCCTAAACACCAAGCTCAAGAATGGTTGAATTTAGTGAAGGCCAACGATTTCAATGAGTTGGTCAACATGGCCATTAACTCAGGAAGATTGCATCGCCGCCCACAGAGCAGAAAAGAAACGAAAAGCACCACAGGGCCAGCAATTTCACAGCCGCCACGGTATCGGTTGTTCCGAGCAACGCCCTCGAGCTCCGCCTCGAGGCAATTTACCTGGCAGATGGGTAGCTCGACCTCCCCAGCAAGCACAATTCAACCGACCACCTGCCCCAAACTCAACAACAACCCCAACAAGGTCTGCGGCCGAGCTTTCCGCCAGCTACTCCAGGAAACACAATAACGTTGTTTCAATTGCGGAAGCCCGTCCCATTCATTAAGGATTGCCCTCAACCTAGGAAATCATTCCAAGGGCAAACATCTAATCCAAACTACAAGGGCAAGGGTAAGAGACAAGTGGTGCAGGTCCGACAAGGGAGGGTGAATCTCACTACACTCTCCGAACTCCCTGAAGGGGCACCATAATGACGGGTACATTTCTATCAAATTACCCCCGTTACTGTTCTTTTTGATACTGGTGCTACCCATAGTTTTATCAATACAAGTTAGGGACTAAGATAGGCTTGGAAATTTGTCCTGTTAATGGGATATATGTGATAACAACTCCTGGTGTAATCTCTGCAATCATCTGTAGAGGGTACCAATTCAAATGGGCAACCCTGATAAAGTCAGATTTATTATTGTTGACCTAAAAGGAAATATGTTCTTTTAGGAATGAATTGGATGACCCAGTACCATATATCCATAGATATCCCTTCCCGCATGGTGGAGATAGGTTCATTCGAACGAACCTACTCTTCTTTATCTCCCACCATCGAAAGTCGTTCAACTCTTACACCTATGCCGTATCTGGGGTCAAGCTAGAAGATATTCCAGTCGTCTGTGAATATCCAGATGTTTTTCCGGATGACTTACCTGGAATGCCCCCAGACAGAGATATCGAGTTCATTATAGAACTCCAACCTGGTACAGCCCCTATCTCTAAGAGACCTTACCGATGCCTCCTAATGAGTTGGCTGAATTAAAAACCCAACTCCAAGATCTCTTAGACAAAGGCTTTATTCGTCCAAGTGCATCACCATGGGGTTGTCCAGCCTTATTTGTGAAAAAGAAAGACAATAGCTTGAGGCTATGTGTCGATTACCGTCCTCTCAATGCGGTGACTATCAAAAATAAGTATCCCTACCCCGCATTGATATCCTCTTTGATCAATTAGCCGGAGCCAAGGTGTTTTCTAAAATAGATCTTCGTTCCGGCTATCATCAAATTAAGATTCGACCCAGTGATATTCCAAAAACAGCCTTCTCCACTCGATATGGTCTATACGAGTATCTTGTCATGTCATTTGGTCTCACTAATGCCCCAGCCTATTTCATGTACCTAATGAATTCTGTCTTCATGCAAGAGCTCGACAAGTTTGTCGTGGTCTTCATTGATGACATCTTGATCTATTCTAAAACTCCAGAAGATCATGCTAAGCATCTTCCATCATCCTTCAGCGATTAAGAGACCACCACTGTATGCCAAATTCTCTAAATGTGAGTTTTGGCTTGATACAGTCAAATTCTGGGCCATACCATTTCTGGTGACGGAATATCCGTCGATCCCAGTAAAGTACAAGAAGTGATGGATTGGAAACCCCGACCTCCGTCCATCAAATTCGTAGTTTTCTCGGTCTAGCTGGCTATTATCGCCGTTTCATTATTCCTGACTTTTTCCAGAATAGCCAAACCTATGACCGAACTATAAAGAAAGGTGTGAAAATTCTCCTGGGATCAAAAATGCGAAGATGCATTTCATATTCTTAGAAATCATCTTACGACTGGCCCAGTCTTAGCTCAACCAGATGTTCAAAACCTTTTTGACATCTACTGTGATGCATCAGGAACTGGACTTGGTTGTGTACTTATGCAAGACAACCGAGTAATTGCATATGCATCACGAGCACTTAGGGTTCATGAACAAAATATCCCACCATGATCTTGAACTTGCAGCAGTTATTCATGCCCTAAAGATCTGGAGACACCATCTGATGGGCACGAAATGCATATCTATACTGATCATAAAAGCCTCAAGTACATCTTTACCCAGGCAGATTTGAATATGAGGCAAAGACGCTGGCTAGAACTAATCAAAGATTATGATTTAGAGGTACACTATCATCCCGGCAAGGCTAACGTTGTTGCCGACGCCTCAGTCGCAAGGCACATTGCTCCTGCTTGTCCGTTGAAGCGTTCAACGAGACTCTCTGTTGGGAAATGAGAAAGCTCAATCTAGAGATCATTTCCCAAGGTGACTTAAACCATCTCGTTGAAGCCACACTCAGAGATAGTATTGTTCTAGCACAACAGCGTAATAAGGGGTCAAATCATTAAACAAAGATAACAAGGAGAAGGGAAGTATAAATGCTTCCGAGTAGATCCTGAGGAGTTTTATGGTTCAACGAACGTATTGTTGTACCAGGGAACCATAAACTCCGAAAGCAATATGGACGAGCCCA
>NW_020356375.1:0-47125 GCF_002211085.1 Panicum hallii
TTCTGGGTGGCGGCTAGGGCTTTAGGGTTGGGCGGCCCTTTGTAGGTGGCGCGGCGGTCCCACTGGCTCTTGGGCCCGGGAAGAGAGAGTCACCGGCGAGATCGGAGTTCGTTGGGCGCCGGGAAACAGAGGACGGGGAGGAGAAAGGAGGTGGGAGACGACGCTGACGTGCGGGGCCCGGCTGACAGAGGGAGAGGGCGAGCGGGGATGGGCGAGCGCGCTCGGGCTGAGGGAAACGGCGCCGACATGCGGGCCCGAGCGATCAGTCAGAGAGAGGAGGAAAGGGGCCGGCGCTGAGGGGAATTGGGCCGGGACTCGGCCCACGCGGGAAGAAAAGGAAAGGGGGAGAGAGAGAGCCCGCGGGTGAGGGAGAGGAGAGGGAAAAGGGGAATGGGCTGGGCCAAGGGTTTGGGGTTGGCTGCGGGCTGCTTTCTTTCATTCCTTTTTCTTTTCTATACTCTACCCATTCAAACAAAACCATTTGAATTCAAATACCATTTGAATTCAAATCTACACACTCAACACAATTAAAACAATGCTGTGGCATGAATGCACAAACACTTTAATCCTATGATAAATTTTATTTTCTTGCGTTATAAAATAACTTTAAATACGAGATAAACTAGAGAAACCCTGGAAATCTATTCGAGCCCAAATAAATTAATTAAAAAATTTGAGGAAATTACCTGAGGGTGTTACAAACCTACCCCCCTTACAGGAATCTCGTCCCGAGATTCGGATAGGCTAGCTAGCAAAAGAGGTCGGGATATGTCTTCCTCAGCTCGTCTTCCTCGCTCCCAAGTAGCCTCATCCTCCGTGTGATGACTCCACTGAACACGGCACATCTTGATCTTCTTGTTCTAGTAACCTCTCAGATGTCCCAGAATCTTCACCGGATCAACATAGGTCAGATCCTCCTGCACATCCAACCCTTCTATCGGTGCTTGCTTCTGCACTCTCAAGCACTTCTTCAGCTGAGACACGTGAAACACATCGTGTACTCCTGAGAGATTGAGTGGCAACTCCAGACGATACGCCACCTCGCCTTTCCGTTCCAACACCTTGAACGGACCAATGTACCGAGGAGCTAGCTTCCCTCGTACATTAAATCTGCGAATTCCTCTCATCGACGAGACCTTCAGATATACATGATCACCCACTGCGAAGGTCAAATCTCGACGACGAACATCCGCATAACTCTTCTGACGAGTCTGAGCAACCCTCAGATTCTCTCGCACCTGCTGTACCAACTGTTCGGCCTCCTCAACAATATCCGGACCAAACACCTGCCTCTCACCAATCTGATCCCAATACAGCGGAGTCCTGCATTTTCGACCATACAGAGCCTCAAACGGGGACTTCTTCAGACTGGCTTGATAGCTGTTGTTATAAGAAAACTCTGCATACGGCAGGCATTTATCCCAGCTGGTACCATACTGAATAGCGCAGGCTCGAAGCATATCCTCCAACACTTGGTTGGTTCTCTCTGTCTGTCCATCTGTCTGAGGATGATAAGCAGTACTGAAGCGCAGCTTCGTATCCAACGAATCGTGCAACTGCTCCCAGAACCGTGAAGTGAACTGAGATCCTCGATCAGATATAATCTTCTTAGGAACACCATGCAGACAGACAATCCTGGAGATGTACAACTCTGCGAGTCTAGCACCGGAGTAAGTAGTGTTCACCGGAATAAAATGAGCAACTTTCGTCAACCGGTCCACTACTACCCATATTGAGTTTGTACCCCTTCTGAGTACGAGGCAAGCCAACAATGAAGTCCATAGTGATTTCCTCCCATTTCCACTCTGGAATCTTCAACGGCTGCAATAACCCTGCTGGCCTCTGATGCTCTGCCTTGACACGCTGACAAGTGTCACAAATAGCCACGTACTCCGCAACTGAACGCTTCATTCCAGACCACCAGAATCGTTCCTTTAAGTCGTAATACATCTTCGTGCTGCCTGGATGGATAGAATATGCTGTATCATGGGCCTCACTCAGAATCAACTTCCTGAGATCTGCTACATCCGGCACACATATACGACCCTTGTACCACAAGGTACCCTGATCATCCTCTCTGAAATGAGGGGCTTTGCCCAATCTTGAGCAACTCACGAATCTCCTGCAGCTTCTGATCTTCCTTCTGATGCTGCCTGATCTCTGCCTCTAGAGTGGGCTCCGCCTCGAACGATGTGCCCGAGGTATGATGCAGGAAACCCAGACTCAACTGCTCAAACTCCTCGCATAACTCCTGAGGCATCTGAAAAGCCACGGCCATGTTAACATAGCTCTTCCTGCTCAGAGCATCTGCTACAACATTGGCCTTGCCCGGATGATAGTGAATCTCCAGGTCGTAATCCTTGACCAACTCTAGCCATCTTCTCTGCCGCATGTTCAGCTCACTCTGAGTGAAAATATACTTGAGGCTCTTGTGATCGGTGTAAATATCACACCTCTGCCCAAACAAGTAATGCCTCCATATCTTCAGAGCATGCACAACGGCAGCTAACTCCAGATCATGAGTGGGATAATTCAGCTCATGCCGGCGTAACTGCCGCGAGGCATAAGCTATCACTCTGCCTTCCTGCATCAGGACGCAACCAAGACCATCCCTCGAAGCATCACAATACACTGTGAACCTCTTGCTCTGATCTGGCAGAGTAAGGACTGGCGCCGTAGTCAACCTCTTCTTCAGCTCCTCGAAGGCCTTCTGACGCTCATCAGTCCAAGAAAAACCCACGTCCTTCTCTAGCAAGGAAGTCAAAGGCTTCGCAATTTTGGAGAAATTCTCAATGAACCTCCGGTAATAACCTGCTAAGCCCAGAAAAGAGCGGACTTCCTTCACCGTCTGTGGTACAACCCAGTCAAGCACATCCTTCACCTTTCCGGGGTCCACAGCAATACCTCCCTTGGAGATAACATGACCGAGGAACGGAACCTCGTCAATCCAAAACTCGCACTTGCTGCGCTTGGCATACAGCTTGTGCTCTCTGAGCCTCTGCAACACAAGCCTCAGATGCTTCTCATGCTCCGCTTCTGACTTGGAATATATCAGGATATCATCAATAAATATCACCACAAAGGTGTCCAGATAATCCATGAAAACCTTGTTCATCAGATGCATGAAGAAAGCCGGGGCATTAGTCAAGCCGAAGGACATGACCGTATACTCGTATAACCCATACTTGCAGGTGAATGCCGTCTTCTGAATATCCTCAGGACGAATCTTCAGCTGATGATAACCCGAACGCAGATCAATCTTCGAGAATACACAAGCACCCTGGAGCTGATCAAAGAGATCCTCAATACGGGGCAATGGATGCTTGTTCTTGATAGTGACTGCATTCAGATCCCGATAATCGACGCACATTCTCTTCGCACCATCCTTCTTCTCTACAAGCAATACAGGAAAAGCCCAAGGAGAGAAACTGCGACGGATATAACCCTTAGCTAGCAACTCGTCGACAGTCTTCTTAACCTCCTCATGCTCGACGGGAGCCATACGATAGGGCCTCTTAGCAATAGGAGCTGTGCCAGGCAAGAGATCAATAGAAAACTCAATGTCGCGATCAGGCGGCATACCTGGCAAATCATCCGGAAAGACATCCGGGAATTCAGACACCACGCGAATACCATCCGCGGGTCTAGCCTCCATCTGATGAAGAAATCCAGAAGGCTCCGTAGCTCCAACAGTAACCTCCTGACCATCCGGTGCCGACAGAAGAACCGTCCTCTGAGCACAATCTATCCGGACTCCCCATTTAGCAAGAGTCTCCATCCCAAGGATCACATCAATACCCTTGGAGTCAAGCACCATCAGATTCGCACTGAAATCTACCCCCCTTATAGTCACACTGACTCTGGGACAGAAGACATGAGACCTCAACTGCCCTCCCGGTGAAGATACTAACATGCACCTCTTTAATGTGCTAGTAGGAATACCATGATGCTCAACAAAAGACTGGGTGATGAAAGAATGTGTAGCACCAGTATCAAAAAGCACTGTAGCAGGATGGGCATTAACCATGAACGTACCAATAACCACGTTGGGAGCCTCGGCCGCTGACTCGGCCGTCACGTGGTTTACCCTGCCCTGAGCTGGGGCCTTGGGCGGTGCTGCACGGCCCTGCTGTCCTGACTGCGCCTTCCGAGGGCAGACGTTGGCGTAGTGCCCTGGCTCGCCGCAGTGGAAGCACACTCGAGGAAGTGCCGGAGCCTGCTGCCCAGGAGGAGGAGTGGGCGCTCCCTGCCTCTGAGCTGGTGGAGCCGGAGGCGCCGGAAGCCTCTGACCCTGTCCCGCCTGCTGCTGCTGCTGAGGACGAGGCGGAAACTGCTGCCGCTGCTGGTATTGCTGGGGCGGCCTCTGCTGCTGCTGCTGCGGAGGGTACTGGTAGCGGGGACGGGTGTTGCTGCCCGAAGAGGATGGAGCCATCTTCCTCTTCTTATCCTCAATCTCCCGGCGCTTGCGCTCGGTGTTGAGGGCCGCATCAACCAGCTGGTTGAAGTTGTCGAAGCGGTGGTTCAGCAGCGCATACTGGATGTGATCATCCAGTCCCTCCTTGAAGTACTCCTGCTTGTCGCTATCACGAGCGACGTCAGCAGGGGCGTAGCGGGCAAGCTGAAGAAAACGGTCACGATACTCCGTCACCGTCATAGATCCCTGAAATAACGAACACGGATGACAAGGATGGAAATCGCTCAATTGGTCAGATTTTACGAAAGAAATCAAGGACAGATCAAGCTCAAAAGAATTTGGTAAGGAATTTCCGTTAAATTTTACCTGCTTGAGGGCACGGAACTCCTTCTGCTTCATCTTCATGATGCCCTCAGGAATGTGATGGTTCCTGAAACGCTCACGGAACTGGTCCCACGTGAGAGCCTCACGATCCCGAGCTGGGTAGGACTCCCACCAGTCAAGAGCGGAGCCTCGCAGCTGCCCGGCTGCGTAAAGGACTCGCTCACGGTCGTCGCACTGCGCAACAACCAACTGGCGCTCCACCGAACGAAGCCAGTCGTCCGCCTGGAGTGGGTCCGTGGCGTGAGAGAAGGTCGGAGGATGACCTCTCAGGAAGTCCGCACGCCGATCACGAGGCTGAGGTGGCGGAGGAGGCGGCGGCTGGACATGGATCTGCTGCAGAGCCTGAACGGTGTTGTTCAGGGTAGCCATCATCTGCATCTGGAGCTGGAAGAACTGCTCCGGGGTCAGTGGTGGCGGCATCGGTAGCGGCTGACCGGTACCCTGGTTGTTCTGCTCCTGCTGGTCAGAACCGGAACCGGTGCGCCTGGTGTTCACCATCTGATTGCAACAAACAAAATTTATGAGAATAAGATATGGTGCCGCTGAGGAGATGAAACTTCGATAGGATATAACAGAGAGAAAGGATTATAGGTTTTACCCCCAACGATCTAAATCAAATTTTATTATTTAGTTCAAGTGGGGTTAGGATCGTTTTGCATGAACAAGTTTAACTACTAGCCTATGCAATCAACCAAAAATCCAAATCAAACATTTGCACAATAACAATCATTCAATATTCACAACTTAGTCGAGTTTATCACACTACTCGACCAACACACTCGTTCTAGCGTATTTTTTTTTTCGGGGCAACCTAAACTTATAAATTACATGATTAGGCAACTCAGGCCAACGTCTATGGAAACTTCAAGCTGTTTCTCAGAAAAGACAGGGGAAAACAGCAAATCGAGGGCTTAAGACTCAAGGAATAGAAACAGAATCATGATGGTTGAGGATTTGCGGAGGCAAGCAAGAGAAAAGAAGTCCTAAACTCGACCAATTCTACCTAGGCTTCGTCCTACAGTCGACCTGGCTCTGATACCAATCTGTCACACCCGATTTATAAGAACATAAATCGAGCAATCATATATGCGCCAGGATCAAGTCACGCATATATACGACGGATTATCAAGATATCACAACACATGTCACGAATAACATTAATATAAATCGTAAATAAATCATGAATAAATTATTTATTACAACCGAATCAAGAATCGGTTCAAGAGTGCGGAAGCGTAAAAGAGATACATGAAGAGCTGGGCGCCACAGGGACGTCGACTGGGAGACAAACACCTAGAAGTCGTCGAAGCCGCTGACGTAGTCCTCCACGTTGCCGGGCACTGAGCAGCAGTCGAAGATATCCGAAAGAGAACAGAAGAGTAGAGAGACAAGTGTGAGTACAAACTCGTACTCAACAAGTATAACACGAGCATGAGGCTCTAAGGTTAGCTGACTCAACTGCATTAGCTTTTAGTCTTGGCAAATTTTATTAAAACTAATTACTACAAGTGGATGAGTTACCATAACCCGAATTGCATAAGAATTAATCAATATTAATTAGGAACTACTGAGAACTATCCAACCAAAACCACCCGGGGAATCGCCCTCGTCAAAGGTTGATAACCCCACTAATCAGACGGAGGATCTGGGCCGCTCATGACTGTGAGCACAGCTGATATATCAGTTTTACACTCTCGAGAGGTTGCACAACTTTACCCACAAGTCGTGAGCTACGCTAGTTGTTCATCACACTTCCTTAGGTGAGATGGCTAGCAAGCGCACTACGAGACCGTTACAAAGGATCACATTGGTAAGGTGTAACCGCTAAGGATTCTGGATCAGCGACGATGGGGCCCACCTCCGGGGGTACAAGACACACAGCACAGACCAAGCCGGAGGAGCAGGGACCATTGAAGCTTACCACCCCTCTTGCCCACGCAGGTAAGTTACTCCCGAACCAAAATGACCCAATTAGTAAGTCAAGACCGTCCCATACCAGTCTTGTGGTTGCGCGGTTGTCCCAGGTTGTCGCTCTATGAACCGGTCCTTATGGAGAGTGGCCAACCAAGCACTAAGCACCGTGCTGGCCCCCTAAACCATGTTTCTAGCAAAACACCTTTTAAGGACGCACAAACCACTCAAGCACACAGCACAGAGGGTCGGCTCCAGAATTAAGTTGCATAAGACCATTAATCAAATTAATTAAAAAGGACCAAGATTTGTTATAGCGCAGCAACCTAGCACAACTAACCAAAATGCAACCCAAAGGATATATATAAGGATATAAAAGTGGCTAGGAAATCCTTATAGGTGTACAGAATTTAAAATGCAGTATGAAGTTGTATTTAAAAGTGATAGGAGATTCATGTTATACTTGCCTTCCTCGTACTCTCCCGGCTGCTGCTCGAAGTGCTCGGAAGACGGCTGCTCCTGGTACTGGTCCAAAGGCTCCGCGTCTACTCACGTTCATCAAACATAGCCCACACATACACACATGTACAACAAGAATAAACTATAAGAAAACAGTACAACATTACATGGAAACAGCACATGAAACTAGCCTAGAACTAATCTACGCGTTACAACGATCGCGTGCATATAAAGAACACTTAAAACGGAGCTAAAACGCGAAAACTGCGCTTAAAACAGGATCCAGGGACCTAATTGTAAGAAAAACAGGACTTCCAGGGCCTTCTGCACAAAAAAACCGAGGACCAAAACCTAATTAAACCCTAGATACAGGGGCTAGCGCGTGAAAAGGCATGGCTTGGACGGCGGGTTCAAATTCCAGGAAACTCAGGGGGTCAAACGGAAAGAAAAGGACCTATCTGCAATTATTTTTTGACTCACGGGTGGACGGCGGGTTGATTCCCCAAAAAGGCAGGGACTCTTAAGCAAAAGAGGCGGCTGGAACGGTATGATCTGTTCTGGGCCCTCGGATCTGATCTGTGCGGCTGGGATTAGATTCTTAAAGCGAAGGGGTACGCGATGATCTCAGCCTTTGGATCGAGATCGGACGGTCGGTATTGGATCTAGGTTTACTACTCGCGCTATCCACCGGATTTGAATTGGACGGCCGAGATTTAAAATCCCGGCGAACCGGTACGCGCTGCTCGGGTCCCTCGGATCTGAATCGCACGGCTCAGATCGAAGGGCTTCACGATCTAATCCTATCCGTGAACGCCAGATCGGACGGCCAGAGGGAACGGGGACTCCGGGGGCGGCGATTTCTCGCCGGCGACCTCCCCCGTGGCGGTGCTTCACCGGAGTTTGCCAATGTCGGGGCTCCGGGGGTTCTGGATGGTCGGGATCGTGCCGGGGAGAGAGGCTGGACCGCGGGGAATTCGTCTAAGGGCTTGGGTCGGCTGATTAGGGCTCGGGTAGGGGGTCTCCACGACGGGGGCGGCTCGGGCGGCGGTCACGCCGGCGGCGCTCGCGTTCCAGGTGTCACAGGTGGCTAAGGGCTGCCGCAGCTGGTGCAAAAGGACCAGAGCGCGAAGAGGGACTCACCGAGGGGGCTACGGTGCCCGGAGTGTGGCGGAGGAGGTGCAACGACGGCGCTCGCGGGGAACGGTACTGCAGGCGTGGCCAGGGCCCTTAGCTGGGGTAGATCGGCTCCAGGTAGTTCTGTGGAGATGGCAGGGGGGTCAAAGGGGCGTGAGGATCGCCGGCGGCGAGCAATTGCGGAGGCGGCCGAACTTACCCGCGGCGGAGGGGAAAGAGACCGGTGGCGCTAGGGTTCTGGGTGGCGGCTAGGGCTTTAGGGTTGGGCGGCCCTTTGTAGGTGGCGCGGCGGTCCCACTGGCTCTTGGGCCCGGGAAGAGAGAGTCACCGGCGAGATCGGAGTTCGTTGGGCGCCGGGAAACAGAGGACGGGGAGGAGAAAAGGAGGTGGGAGACGACGCTGACATGCGGGGCCCGGCTGACAGAGGGAGAGGGCGAGCGGGGATGGGCGAGCGCGCTCGGGCTGAGGGAAACGCGGCGCCGACATGCGGGCCCGAGCGATCAGTCAGAGAGAGGAGGAAAGGGGCCGGCGCTGAGGGGAATTGGGCCGGGACTCGGCCCACGCGGGAAGAAAAGGAAAGGGGGAGAGAGAGAGCCCGCGGGTGAGGGAGAGGAGAGGGAAAAGGGGAATTGGGCTGGGCCAAGGGTTTGGGGTTGGGCTGCGGGCTGCTTTCTTTCATTCCTTTTTCTTTTCTATACTCTACCCATTCAAACAAAACCATTTGAATTCAAATACCATTTGAATTCAAATCTACACACTCAACACAATTAAAACAATGCTGTGGCATGAATGCACAAACACTTTAATCCTATGATAAATTTTATTTTCTTGCGTTATAAAATAACTTTAAATACGAGATAAACTAGAGAAACCCTGGAAAATCTATTCGAGCCCAAATAAATTAATTAAAAATTTGAGGAAATTACCTGAGGGTGTTACAACTTGGCATATAGCCTATGTATTCTCAGCTTTTCCAATACTACCCGCAGGTGTTGCTCATGTTCCTGAATACTCTTGGAGTAGACAAGTATGTCGTCGATAAAGACTACGACAAACTTATCTAACTCATCCATGAATACTTTGTTCATGAGGTTCATATAATAGGCGGGGGCATTGGTTAGTCCGAAGGACATTACGGTGAACTCGAACTGCCCGTAGCGGGTGACAAAAGCTGTCTTAGGGATGTCACTTTCTCTAATCTTAAGCTGAAAATATCCTGACCTTAGGTCGATCTTGGAAAAGTACTTGGCTCCTTTTAGCTGATCGAAAAGGTCATCAATCCTGGGGAGGGGGTACTTATTCTTAATGGTAACCTCGTTCAGTGCTCGGTAATCTACACACAACCTCATACTCCCATCTTTCTTCCTGACAAATAGAACTGGGGCTCCCCATGGCGACGAGCTTGGTCTGATGAAGCCAATTCGTTGCAGTTCTTCTAGCTGCTTCTTTAATTCTGTCAACTCGGAGGCTGCCATCCTATAGGGTCTCTTGGCTATGGGGGAGGTCCCAGGGATAAGGTCAATGACGAACTCTATATCCCTGTCTGGTGGCATACCGGGAAGTTCCTCGGGAAGACGTCTGGGTATTCGTTAACTACCGGGACTCCTTCTAAGGGCTTGGCTTCCACGCTAAACATCATCGGGTCAAACCTACTATCCCGGGTATGACAGATCACTTGTACTCCTTCGGGGTTTGTTAGGTGTACCACTTTGTCAGTACAGCCTATGAGACCATTGTGTCGGCTTAACCAGTCCATTCCAAGGATCACGTCTATTCCCCCAGACTTAAGCATTACCAAGTCTGCTAGAAATTCTACCCCACTTAAATTGATCCTTACCCGGGGACAACCTAATTGACAATTGATGTCGCCTCCAGGCGTCCGGGTTAATAGGGGTGTTTTTAGTAATACTCTAGGTATTTTGTGTTTTTCCACAAAACTCGAAGATATGAACGAGTGCGATGCTCCAGAATCAAATAGTACTGTTGCCAGAGCTGAGTTGACTAGGTACTCACCGAGCACTACGCCCTGAGCTTCTTGAGCCTCCTGTGCGTCGATGTGATTGACGCGGGCTCGTCCAAATGATTGCTGGGGCTGCTTCATCTGTTGGCTGTTGTCGTTGTGGCGGATGGGCACTCGGTTGGCACCGGTCAGGGCTGGCCTGGGTCCATTCACCGTGTTGGAGAAGGCTGATGTGGCCGGCTTATTTTTGGCATAAGGGCAATTGGCAATGAAATGCCCTATCTCACGGCAGTTGAAACAGGCCCTAACATTGGTGTTGTCGGATGCGACCAGGCTGGCATTACTCTGCGGGGCCTTCATGGTACTCTGGCTCCTAGGCTATGTGTCAGGGGCCCGTGGTCCTGTCACTTGGGACTGAGTCCTATACTGCATTGGGGCCTGAGGTCTTGGTGCAGTATAGCTGAAGTTTCTCGGTTTTTGGAAACGGTCCTGTTGGCGGGCCTTATTTTCCAAGAATTTGCGTTTGTTGTCCTTCCTCTCCTCGGCTTTGGCCCTTTCCGTAAGGATGGCCTTGTTCATCAGGGTATTGAAATCAGGGTAGATCTGAGGGGTAAGCAGGGTCCGGAGTTCTGGGTTTAGCCCCTTCTTGAACATTTCTTATTTCTTGTCATCGTCGTTCACTTCCTCCGGTGCATATCGGGCCAACTCAATGAACCGGTGGGTGTACTCTTCCACCGTCATGCTTTCCTGCTGCAGTGCGCGGAATTCATCCGCCTTGCGCTTCATGGTGGCCGAAGGGATGTGATAACGGCGGAACTCTCTCACGAATTCTTCCCAAGTGATGGTGGAGGCATCCTCGGCTGCGGCACAGTAATTCTCCCACCAGGGTAATGCGGTTCCGGTGAGTTGGTGGGCAGCCAGAAGGACTTTGTCTCGGCCCTGGCATTCGAACGGTTCGAGTTTCCTCTGGATCACTCGTAACCAGTCATCTGCATCCAAAGGGTTGCAGGATCCGGCAAAGGTGGGCGGCTTGGTCCTTAGAAAAGCCGTCAGCTTGTCATTCATGTTCTGCCCTTGTGGCTGCCGGTTAATGAGGGCATTGGCCAGTGTCTCCAGTATAAGGGTCTGGTTGTGGATTATCTGTGCCAAGTCTCCGAGGGGTGGGGGTGGTGGTAGTTGCTCTCCTCCTTGATTTTCCCCTCGGTTCTGGCTTACTTCCTGTTCTTCCTGAGGAAGGTCTTGTTCAACAGGCTGTGCTCCGGCACCAGCGGCTGCGGGGTTCCGGCTACGGGAGGCCCTCGCGATGTTCCGGGGGGTCACCTGTTGATTGGGTAGAGTGGGGTTATGATTACGTGATGTTTAAGTTGTTTAATTCGTATATAAGGCAGGATCTACCTCCTGCCAGTAATCATATAAACAGCACACAACAAACCAGCACACATTATCACAACAAGCACAAACAACTTCATTACTGCAGGGGGGGTACAGCTTGGGGTAACGCTAGGTCTCGTACTACTCATCCGGGGTCGGGCACGACAAAAGCGGCTGGGGACATATTGCTAGGGTGGCGTCGATTATTTTACTCGTGGGGCGGGCCTTCTTCTAGGGTGGGAAGCGTGAGTGATCCTTGCTCGCCGTCCTCTGGATTTCCATTGGTCAAGGGTTGCGCTGCAGCATCCCCTTCGATGGCGGTAGCAGAACTTTCAGGGTTCTCGGGTGGGCCTTGTGTGTTTCCAAAGAGGGGTCCCCATCCTATGACGGGCGTCCCGAGTAAGACATGGTCTTCTCCGGTTGCCGGGACTGGTGTCCCACTTTGGGTCCACTCTAGCATACGCCGGTCTCGGACCTGCCTGAGGCTCTCTTGGGCGACTGCTTCGCTACTGACCGTGGCTGCGGCCCTTGCCTCGGCTTGGGTTGCTCGGATCTGCTGCAGCCTTACTGCGAGCTCTGCTTGCTCGGCCCGATAGGTCTGCTCGCTCAGAAAGTTGGCTTGCTCATCGAAGAGTTGGTCCAGGGCGGCTAGATAAGTAGCCACTTGGTACAGAGGGCCTTCTTCCTGGTGACGACGCTCCAGGCTTCTCATGCATGCTTCCCAAACTGGGGTTCTGATGGCCGGCGGGAAGAACCTTACTGGTGTGGCGGCGAGGTGTCCTTCAAAAATCCGGCATAAATAACGGAGTGCTTTTCTAACGGTCAAGGGGTAGGTGTCTTGGTGCCTAAACCCTGTGGCAGTCACTCGCCATGGCTGGACGTCAGGGTAGCGGTTGCTCTTGGCGATAACCAGAATCACCCTGCAGCGGAGGGTACCATGGTGTTCGTACTCTCGGCTGTAGTACCTTGGGCGTTCTGTAACGCCAAGGCCTTCCAGGGCGTCGATCAAAAGGCTGGGAAAGCCAGGTGCTGCTTGGCAATCGCCCAGGGTCCATCCTTCCTCAGCAATCTGAAATAGGGACAGGGTAAACAATTTGGCACAGGTACAAAAGGAAGTAGATAACATTTATTGTTGCAACATGGGGGTACAGTTTCCATGGATACGTGGTTATTAGGGTAGGGTTCTAGCTTGGAGTGCTACTCCTATCATGGGGATTCTTCCTCGATTCTGATAGGGCACTTCTTTATTGGGAGGCACCGATCCATCATCTCATCTTCGGTCTGAGTACCTTTATCCTAATGGGTCTCCTCGGGTTCCTCTTCTTCCTCTATCCATCCTCCCATTCCTCTGCGGTTTCCATCCTCTTGCATCTGGGCTTGGAGAGCGGCTAAGGAATACTCGGCGCGTGCAGCCCTTATCCGTTGTTCTTCCAGTTCCTGGGTTGCCTTTTCTACCCCATGGATTAGCTGCTTCAGTTGTGCCGCCTGCTCGCGGTAGAGGGCATCCAGGCCGGTAAGGTAGATGGATAGGTGGGAGACCGTATCTTCTAGGTCCTCTTCTTCTCTTCCGAGTCCTCTCATCCGGGCGATCCAAGTGCGTCCCCTTCCTTCAGTAGGTGGGTAAAACCCCATAGGGGTCCGCTGAAGGTGGTGCTTGTAGATCACACGCAGTCGTCGTAGGGCTTTGTGGGCGGCCTTTCGGTAGGTGTCATGGAAGCGAAAGCCAGAGGTGGAGATGAACCAGGGGTCTACATCAGGGTAGCGAGTGCTTTTTCCCATAAAGATCATCATGTCGCACCGAAGGATGCCCTTGAAGGTGTATTCTCGATAGGCATACTCCGGTGGCTCCATGACTCCGATGCGTTCCAGGCTGAGTATTAATAACTTAGGAAGACCGGGCTTTGCGTGGCAGACTCCGTCAACCCATCCATTGTCAGCCATGTGGAATAGGGCAAAGACCGGTGGTGAGTGTCTGTGTAGGAAAAGAGCTAAGTCAAAACAAGTCCTGGGGCCTGAAAAGGGTCTTGTTCCTAGGGTCACGTCCTACGGCCAGCCTACGGCTCTGATACCACCTGAGGCGTCCCCCCATCAGGGAAGACTTAAAAGTGATGCTTTATCAGTCCCAGGAGGCTGATAACACTTTTATTACATCAGATGGTACATCACCGTACAGCCCTTCGCGGTAATAGGCAGTGAAGCGCCACTATCGCGAGGATTACAACTAAAACCCACACGACTACACTAGCTACGAAAAGAGGGTCATCAGAGTCTTGCGCCATGCGGAATTCCAGCGGTGGCCTTAACCACAAGCAAGACTGGGTGCAGGACGAAACCCTACTCGATGTCTTCGGGGAGGTAGTCTGGGTCCTCTTCTGTAAAAAGTAAGAATGGGGCGAGTACAAACGTACTCAGCAAGTCCAATCACACCCACGGAGGGGGTTATAATAGAAATCAATGTACAGGACAGTCCAAGGATAAGGTTAGGGTTTATTTGCGAAAAACTCGGTTATATGCAAAGGTTCATTTAAAAACATTTTCAAAACAAGTTTTCAAGCACCAAGGAACGAGTGTTGTCGATCCACACAGGGTCCAAGTTTTAGGCTGCTACCGAACTCCCCGTCCGCCGTAGCACACGGCACAACTGCCGGACACTTTCCAAACAACCCACACTAATCCAACCATTCCCAGAGAGAAACACTAGTTATGTGACCACACCATAACTTGCCCAATACCGTGGGCATGGCTATTCGAATAGATTTTAACTCTGCCGAGGTGTGCAACTTTACCCACAAGTGGGGTACCATAGCACGATCACCTTAGTGTCGGTGTAGATCCCAACAAAGCCCTTACCCACCCTAGCTAGACCTGACTAGCCACCACGGGATCCATCAAGGGGTCATTCGACCTATCTCCGAGGTTTAACCGGGGCATAAGTCATACAGAGCTTATCCCTTCTCCTTGATCACCCGTTGCTCTCAGCTCTCCTGATGGCTATCAGACTAACTAGTGGGATTTATGCTAAGCCGTTGCCCATACAACGGTCAAGTGGTTTGCACGACAGGAAGCTAGGTGAGATGACACATCAACTCGGTCCTTAGGGGTGAAAAGATGGATATCTCTCTTCCTCGCTCAACCACACAGGTATGAGCACACCAACGGCAATTCACACAGAAATACCATCCATCCCGTCTGACTCATCTTTCAAAACCACATTTTATCCCTTCCCACACGCACACATTTCTTTATAAAACTAGGTGGTCAAGGTATGGTTATCGCATACAAGGGTGGCTATCGTACCATGTTTTCAGTAAGCAAAACCATGCAATTTTATAAAACAGGCCACTGGGTTGTGTTTATAAAAACTAGGATAGAAACATGCATCAAAGGGCGGGATTGAACTTGCCATCATCAAATCCTTGCGGGAGGTCCTGATCGAAGCACTGTCCCTCAGGTTCGGGGTCGCAGAACTAGTCCTCGTTCGCTTGGTCACAGTCGGGACCTTCCTCGTTCACTCCGTGTCCTACGACACAAACAAACAGACATATAATCAAGCGAATGAACTAAAAGCTTTCATCATTGAGCTTAAATCGTAAATAATTTAGTTATGGAGATAGGGGTAATATTTTTGGGTGGTTTCGTAATGGCGTGGTTGGAACTATGCTACAAATGGCGTGGTAAAGTTTCAGGTCGATCGGAGCTCGTTTGACACATAAAATGACGGGTTAAAGAGGGGTTCAGGGGTTAAACAGGAATCCAGGGTCTTATTCGTATTTATCTGGAGGAAGCAAGGACCTATTTGCGAATTCTAGGAATACTCAGGGCATGCTAAAGGGTGTCGAGTGTATCTAGATTTATGTATTAGGGGGTTCAATTTAAATTAATAGAAAGAGCGAGGCCTCTTTTGCAAAAAGGAAGTGAATAGAGGGGCGTTCATGGGAAGGGGGGTTTTTGGGTAATACAGGGAAGGGGAGGGGGCTCTGGGCAAAAAGCGCTTTCTTCCTTCCCCCTTCATGGGAAACAGAGGAAGGGGGAAGGAGCTCCTGCGCCGGCCGATCCCGGCGGCCAGGGCTCGACGGTGGCTCGGGGTTGGGGGAAAAGGGAGAGGGGGGGAAGGGGATTCGATCCTCGGCCTCACCTCGGGCCGGGGTGGCGCGTGGAGGCCGGGCGACGGAGGCCAGCGGCGGCGGGCGCAGGAGCTTGGCGTGGCGGCGCTAGAAGCTCGGGAGGCGGTGGGTGGTTGCGGTGGAGGCTGTGGGGGAACGAGGAGTGGGGCGGGGGCCAATTTATAGGCGGGTTGAGGCGGTGGGGAGGCGGGGCCGCGCGGTGACCGGTCTTCGGGCTCGGCGGGCGCCATTAATGGCGTGCGGCCGCTTGCGGCCGTCGTGAGGCAGCGGGCGGGCGGCGGGGTCGTCGAGGGGTCATCGAGCACGTGGAGGAAAGGGGCTGTGCGGGCACAGGCGATGACGCGAGCGGCGAGGGGGAACGTGGCAGCAGCGGGCGGCGCGGCGTCGCGGGTCTGGGCGCGCGCGCGTGCGCGTGCGGCGCGGCGTGGCGCGGGCTAGGGGGCGGGGCAGTGCGCACGTGGGAGCAGTGGCCGGGTCGTGCGCCAGCGTCGGACGGCGTGGCGTCGCGGCTCGGTCGTGCGACGGGCGGCACGGCGGGCGGCGCGGCGCGTGGTGCACGCGCGGGGTGTGCACGGCCAAGCGCAGGGGCGCGGTTGCGCACGAGGGAGGAGGCGGCCGGTACCTGGCGCGGCGAGGCGCGGCCAGGCGCACGTACGGGAGCCAAGCACGAGGGGGGGTGGCGCGGCTGAGCAGCGCTCAGGAGCAGGGGAGAGGAGAAGGGAGGAGAAGGGAGGAGGGAAAAGAAAAGGGGAGAAAAAATAAAAGGGAAGAAAGAAATGGGAAAAGAGAAAAAGAGAAAAGGAGGAAAGGAAAGAAAAGAAAATGGGGAAAAGAACGACGCGTGCCGGCGGGATTCGCGGCGGCGCCCGCGGCCGGTCGGCCACGCGCGCGCGACGTTTGCACACTGCGCGAGGAGAAAAGAGGGGGGGGGGGAATCGCGTCAGCGCTGATCATGGCGTGTGGTCACGCGTGGGCGACAGGCCACCGAGCGGTGCGGAATGGGACGGCGGTCGGTTGGGGAAAACAGAGAGGGTTAGGGCTAGAGTTTGGAGGGGCTTTGACGACGAATAGGTTTTCGATCGAAATACTCTAGCGCATAGTTTAATTTGATAAATTTTCAGGGCGTCACATTTTGGCATCTGCGCTCGAGGTCCTCAGCATCGGACACTGCGGTGGGCCACCAGAAACCAGCTCTGTATGCTTTCCCCACCAGCGTTCTTGAAGCTGCATGTTTGCCGCAAACGCCCTCGTGTATCTCCCGCAGTATGTCGTAGCCGTCTTCTTTCGTGACGCACTTCATGAGCACCCCTGATCGTGCGCCACGCCGGTAGAGCTTACTGTTGACTAGGACGAAACCTTTGCTTCTGTGCATGACACGAGCTACCTCTGTGCTTCTTGCATCCATCCCTACTGGTAGTCTTTGATTCCGGATGAAATCGATATAAGCCTCTCTCAAGTCCTCTTCAAGCATCATAACCTCCCGATTAGGTTGTTGAAGGCCCGCATCGGCGGTTATCTGAGGTGAGGACTTGATGGATGGTTGCTTTAACTCCTGGACGAAGACTCCCGCTGGAACCTGTGCACGAGTAGACCCCAGCTTGGACAGTATATCTGCGCAAACATTATGCTCCCGTACCACATGATGAACCTCCAAGCCAGAAAACTTATTTTCCAGCTTGCGCACTTCTTGTACATAAGCATCCATCATCTCCTTGTTGCAGTCCCACTCTTTGTTGACTTGTTGGATGACTAGAAGTGAATCACCATATACAAGAAGTCACTTGATGCCTAGTGATATCGCCAAACGTAGCCCGTGAAGGAGTGCTTCATACTCGGCTTCATTATTGGATACCTCCTAAAGGATCTGGAGGACATACTTCAGTTGTTCGCCTCTTCGAGAAATAAATAGAACTCCAGCACCGCTGCCATCGAGCTTAAGAGACCCATCAAAGTACATGGTCCAGTGCTCTGGCTTGTCGACTGGAGTTAGAAATTGATTCTCTCTCCACTCAGCCATAAAATTGACTAGAGCTTGAGACTTGATTGCAGTGCGTGGCTTGAAGTCGATAGAAAAAGCCCCCAGTTCCACTGCCCACTTTGATATACGCCCTGTGGCATCTTGATTATGGAGAATATCTGACAACAAAAAATCCGTAATCACAATGATCTTGTACTCGTCGAAGTAATGGCGCAACTTTCTTGATGTAATCAGAATTGCGTATAAAAGTTTCTGAACTGCCGGGTATCGTACCTTGGATTCAGAGAGTACCTCGCTGACGAAGTACACAGGCCTCTGCACCCCAAATACATGGCCTTCCTCGCTGCACTCGACTACAATAACACTGCTGACAACATGAGTTGTTGCCGCAATGTAGAGTAGTAGATCTTCTCCCGGCAATGGTGCTGTAAGGACCGGAGGAGATTGAAGGTGATGCTTCAGGTTTTGCAAGGCTCGCTCAGCTTCCTCCATCTACTGGAACTTATCTTGGTGTTTCAGGAGCTTAAAGAAGGGTAGTCCTCTCTCCCCGAGCTAGGAGATGAACCTGTTCAGGGCTGCCATACAGCCTATTAGCTTCTGCACATCTTTGATTGTGGCCGGAGCCCCCATATCAGTGATGGCCGAAATTTTCACAGGGTTGGCTTCAATTCGCCGGTCGCTGATGATGAACCCGAGCAATTTCCCTAATGGTACTTCAAAAATGCATTTAGTTGGGTTGAACTTCCATCAAAACCTGCGTAGGCTGCTGAACATCTCTTCCAAGTCTGCAATCAGGCCGTCGGGATTCCTGGTCTTGATGACCACGTCATCCATGTAGGCTTCAGCGTTCCGATGCAGCTGATCAGCAAAGCACATCTGAATCACGCGCTGATAGGTTGCTCCTGCGTTTTTCAACCCGAAAGACATAGTTTTGTAAGCGTACGTCCCAAACAGGGTGATGAACGAGGTTTTGATCTGATCTTCCTCCTTGAGTGCAATCTGGTGATATCCTGAATAAAGATCATAGAAATAGAGGAGTACACAACCCGCCATCGAGTCGACAACTTGATCAATGCGCGGTAGCCCGAAGTGATCCTTTGGGCAATGCTTGTTGAGATCGGTGTAATCAACGCACATTCTCCATTCATTATTCTTTTTCTTTACAAGGACAGGATTAGCTACCCACTCTGGATGAATCACTTCTTTAATGAAGCCAGCCGCGAGGAGTTTAGCTATTTCCCGTTTAATTGCTTCACGCTTGTCGTGAGCAAATCTTCGAAGGCATTGCTTTTTGGGCATAGCCTGTGGGTGTACATTCAGACTATGCTCGATCAGTTCCCTGGGCACCCCTAGCTTATCCGCTGGTTTCCACATGAATATGTCACGGTTAGCATGAAGGAAACTGACGACCGCGAGTTTCTATTTCTCATCTAAGCCCATGCCGATGACGGCGGTCTTGGATGAGTCACCCTCCTGGAGCTGGATTGACTTGAGGGCCACATCACCAGTTGACTGGATGCTCGACTTGCTGGCCTTTCTTGAAGGGATCTCCAGCCCGGCTTGGGAGAGCTGCTGTGCGGCCGCGAGTACTTCCACTGAAGCATCTGGCACACGCGTAGTTGAAGCATACTGGATCGCCTCCTAGTTGCAATCATATGACTTCTTCAAGTCGCCTTGGAGAATGAGTACACCATTTTGTCCTAGCATCTTGAGAAGCAAATAAACATAATGCGGCACTGCCATGAATTTGGCGAGTGCCGGGCGGCCCAATATGGCATGATAAGAAGATTCGAAGTTAGCAACTTTGAATTTAATGAACTCGGTGCGGTAGTTCTCCCTCGTGCCGAAGGTGACTAGAAGAACCACCATGCCAAGTGGGTGCGCCGCATTACCTGGGACAATGCCGTAGAAAGGGGACTTTCTTGGAACCAGCATATCCGTGAAGTCCAGACCCATCTTTCTCAAAGTGCTGGCGAAGATGAGGTTGAGACCACTCCCGCCGTCGATGAGCACCTTGGTGAGCCTGACTTCTGCCACCACCGGATCTAGGACCAGTGGGAATTTACCAGGCTCTGAAAAGCTTGTCCACTAATCATCGCGGGAGAACGAGATGGGCACCTCTGACCAGCGGAGTGGTCGCGGTGCCGCCGGCTCGACGGACATGATTTCCCGGAGAAGCAGTTTTTGTTCCCGCCTGGAACCGAAGTCTCCATCACCCCCGAAGATGACGTTGACAGTCTTTGAAGCATCCTAGAACTTCGGGTTGTGTGCTTGGTCCCCTTGGTCATCGTCTTTGAGTTCTTTGTCCACTGGCTTCTTGTTCTTCTTGCCACCAGCGGAATTGCTGAATGTTCTCCGGAGGTGGTAGCAATCAATTGCCGCATGATTAGCACCTGGATGCCATGGGCATTTCTTCTGCAGGAGTTTCTCGAACTCTTCCTGCGTCGTTGACTTCTTGCCTCGCGAGGGATGATCCATAGCGGCGATGAGATCATCTGGCTTGCATTTTCGGGATGGACCCGAATAGTCCCGCTGGCTCTTGTCATTGCGGTTGTCATTGGGACACCTCAGGTTGCTATCATTGTGCCTCAGGAACCGCTCCCGCATCTTCTCTTCCTGCTCGAACCAGTCGTGCATCATGTCATGAAGCCCCACAACAGTTTTTGGTCTGTTCCACCCGAAGTCTCTGTAGATGCCTGGGTCGGTGATGCCATTGTAGAAGCAGTTGATGATATCTTCCTCCGAGATATTCGCAATGGTGGCATGGACATCGAAGAAATGGCTTGTATAGGACTGTAGGAGCTCGTTACGTTCCTGTTTACATTGAGCAAGATCATGACGAGTACCTGCGGGAGTGATCACCCCCTGGAAGTTGTCGATGAAGACCTTCTTGAGCCGCTCCCAGGAGTCGATCGAGTTGTTGCTGAGGCTCTCCAACCACGTGAGCGGCGCGGGGTCCAAAGCCATCGGGAACTAGATGACCTTGGTGATGTTGGAGCCCCCGGCGACTTCAATAGCAGTGGGGTAGCAACGTAGCCATTGCTGAGGAGCTTGCTTGCCATCGTACTTGGTGATGCCGATCGGCTTAAAACCCTTAGGGTACTTGTAACTGCTAAACCATACAGAAAAAGCTAGAAAACGGTCGCTGCAGTCAATGCCCTCTGTCTCGACTACTTCATGCTCTTTGCGCCTGGAATCGATTACGGACCGTGCATCGCTTCCTTCATTGATTCGTTGGCGCAGGTCTTCTGGAAGAGGTCGATGATTAGCCTGTCGCGGGTTACCCCCTGGAGGTGGCTGCTGCCTCCCACCAGGGGCCTGACTCCCACAAACGTTGTCGTTGTTGCTGCGCTAAGGTCGAAGACGGCCGCCTGCCGTTCGACTGTGAGCCTAGCTTCGGCTTTCGCCCATGCGCTCCTCCCTGAGGGTAGACGCTGGGTTTTGTTGATCAAGCTGAATCCAAGCCCTCTGCGTGTAATGAAGTGCTTGACGCTCATTCGGATCGTTACTGCGCTCGAGTATGGCTGTAACCCTGGCGATGTTGGCCACCGGAGTCCTGATGCCCCGCTCGCTTACGGCAGTGAATTCGGAGTCAAGCTCACGATGCATGGATCGCATGCGCTCATTGACCCTCCTTCGGCGGGCTGCGCGAGCTCTGTTCCTGGTCCTCCGTGCCTCACGATCGGCGTCGTTTTCGTCACCGGTGTTGGCTGTGGCCTCATCTTCGGATACCGCATCAAATTCGATGATGGGCAAGTCGCCATCATCCTCGCCTTCTTTCGCCATCAGCACCTGGTGTGAGATGAGCTCATCAGAGCTCGCATCGACTAGCTCAGTCGACTCCTCCGCCATGGTGGCTAACGGCTTGCCCTCCTGAGAAGGCAAAGGCTCGAGGTGTGCCACAAGTCGGTCTTCGGCCTTGAGTAGATCAGAAAGTTTCATGCCCTTCCAATGTACGAAACACCCCTCTGGAGTGGAGGTGATCATCAGACCGTTGGTACCAAGACAACCCGAAGCCCCCCGACGTGCGGTGGCTTCGGGCTTTTCGAGTTGGAGTAAAGTGTCCAAGTCCTCCTCCAATGTGGAGAGGGACTCGGAGATGTTGGCCTCCTGGAGATCAGTGGCCAAATTGCGTAGACCGAGTTGTGATCGGCTATACGAGTCAGATTGGAATGAATCCAACCTAGGGAAGATTGTTGCAGTGCTGGATGAAGTCACGCTAGAAGCAGACTCCTCCTCGGTCCTCGTAGCAGATCCAAGGGTTGACAAATCATCGAGATCATCAACGAACTTGTTGAGTCGCTATGAGAACCCGCTGCGGGAGTTTTCGGCTTCATGTCGATGAGGAATCAACGGAAACTGCCCGCACCATCTGCGACGCAGACCCACGAGCCAAAAACAAACGTTGTACCCTGAGAAGGTACAGACCTGGTGAACTGGAAAGATGCCATCGAGTTCGCCGGTGGATCTTCAATGCGCTCCCCTACCTGGCGCGTCAGCTGTCGGTGTTTAACCGGCTGCTCACCGAGGGGTATACCCAAGGTGGTAAGTTTAGGTGAGGAGACGCCGAGATCAGGAACTCGAAGGTGCAAGGAACACAAGACTTAGACAGGTTCGGGCCGCGAGGTGCGTAATACCCTATGTCCTGTATGGTGGTTTGTATTGCCTTGGATGTAGATGTTGTGTTTTGAATGGGTCCCTGCCCCCCCTTATATATCCGGAAGGTCAGAGTTACATAAATTCTAGCCAATACTAGCCAAGGAATCGTACCCGGGTATAACTCAAGTAGTTCCCTTCTGTACCGACTAGCTTTATCTCTTACTCATACGAGTAGAGAACAACATAAATAAGAGATAAGACAGGCTTTATCTCCTAATCCTGTTTAAACTACGTTATGTACACAACCCCATAGCCCCGGGTCCGACACCAATAACCGATCCAAGGCAATACAAATCACCATACATGATGTACGGTATTACACAGATCGCGGCCTGAACCTGTCTAAACCTTATGTTACTTGCATCTTCGAGTTTCTGATCTCGGCGACACCCTTCCTACAAGGTAGGCTTGCCGGTATACCTAGGTAGGCTTGCCGGTGAAACACCAACATCTGGCATGCCAGGTAAGGGAGGTCATCGAAGATACACCGGTGAACTCGATGGCAGTAATAATTAACTGGGTGAGTCATCCCAAATATTACTACTAGATCAATCTAGTTTTTTATGCGGCAAGTCACAAATTTTTTCTCTCTCTTTCCGATCCGCACGACGTGGATCCCCTCTGATCAAGCATCAGACACCTCTGAAACAAAGCAGGCGCATTGCAAAGACCAAATGACATCCGCCGATAGGCGAATATGCCGTAGGGACAGGTGAAGATAGTCTTACTCTGGTTATCCGAATGAATAGGAATTTGGTGATAAGCAGAGTATTCGTCGAAGTAGCAAAAAAAATGTGTGCTTAGACAGCAGTTCAGGAATCTCGTCATTGAATGGGGGAGGAAAGTGATCTTTTTGGGTAGCCTTGTTGAGCATCCGGTAGCCGATGCACATCCTCCAACCGGTGACTATCCTCTGAGGTATGAGCTCGTTCCTCTCATTCTAGACTACGGTCATTCTTCCCTTTTTTGGGACCACTTGAACTGGGCTGACCCATTCACTGTCTTGCACGGGGTAGATGATGCCCGCGTGAAGTAGCTTTAGTACCTGTTTCTTTACTACCTTCCTCATCGCATCATTCCTTCGTGTCTGGTGCTCTCTAGATGACTTATGGTCTGGTTCCATAGGGATGCGATGGGTGCACAAGTTGGGGTTGATCCCCTTTAAGTCCTGCAGAGAATAACCAATGACGGACCGGTACTTCTCCAGGACTGCAACGAGACGCCGAGCCTCACTCTTTGTCAGCTTATCGCTGATGACAACTGGCGTGCTTCTATTGTTGTGGCGGAAGACATATTTCAGCCTAGGAGGCAGCGGTTTCAGCTCAGGAAGTGGATATTGCGGTTTTTCCTCTTCGTTGGGCTTGATGTAGCCTCCCGTATCTCTTTCGTGAGTGAAGTGAATGGCATCTTCTTCAGAGATAGGCTAAGCAGATTCCTCTTGTGCTATGCTCATTGCCTCCTCCACTGGGTCTTGCTCCGGTCTAGCCTCTACAACAATATTACCTGAACGGACTAAACTGACTGGGATCTTCTCTTTGCCAACCTCGAGGTAAAGAGTACATCAGTCTCTGTTTGGGTTGACAAGTGGCTAGATTGGCTGTCTGATCAAGATGAACTCTTCACCTTCAGAGATATTGAAGATGTGAAGACCCAAAAATACTTTGTTATGTTCCATCTTCAAGGACATAACATGGAGGATTCCTTGACTCTTCACCATCTGGCCGTCGACCCACTTCAGGTGCTTACGAGGGAAAGTCAAGGGTTCTTCTGGTGCTTTTGTGATCTGCCAATCACATTGACCCCAACTTTCGGATCGTAGAAGACTTTTTGCGGTGCAGCGTCCCCAATAGTGCAGATGAGTGTTTTGAAACCGCTGTAGATCTATATGATGCTACTGCTAGATTACACTTCCTCTATCCATTCCTTGCTCATGATCGCGGTAAGACCCTCAATTTGCGAAGAGCATCTGGAATGAACGCCTCAGATCTTGAGCATATGCACTTATGCTTCTTCGGCATGTTTCAAGCATTGTCAAGCTCCATAAACTCGATAATTTCCTCTATGTGTGGAGGAGGTGGTGAGGATGGAGCTGATAGAGTGTGAACTTGCTGCTTCTCTTTGGGCTGATCAGTTGGCTTGGGTGGATCATCAAAGACTCCCGTGTGCTGAGTGCTATCAAGGACCTTCTCCAAAATGGTTCTTACTTCAGCAATTGTCTTGTACATGACGGATCCCTTAGAGGCGACATTCATGAAATGTGCGCTCTCCAGCTTAAGATCACCAATGAAGGGCTGCATTAGGATCTCTTCTGGAGTACCATGAGGTGACCCAAAATTTGCAATCAGCATGAATCTTTCCTACGCTGCTCCAATTGACTCTTCGCCTTTGCTTGAATTATAGCAGTTAAATGCAAAGTGGTAGCACTTTGGTAACAGGAAAGAAGAATAAGCAGAACTCATCCTTCAACTTGATCCAATCTCCTCCAACTCTCTTTGGCTTCCGGTTATACCAAATTTCCGCTTCTCCCGTCAGAGAGAACGGATAGAGCTTCCACCGTAAGATGTTTTGATTCATACCGGGTATGGTCAATAATGAGCAATTTTGCTCGACTTGAGCAGGTGAGCATAGGGATTCTCATCCTTTCTACTAGAGAAGGACTACGTACAAACCATGGCTACAAGACTGGGACAGGTCTCCTAACCATCAGATACAATGGAGTGGCAAGATGGGGTCGCTTCCAAGTACTCGCGCAATGGAACTGCCGTATTGCTATGAAAGCTCCCGAACGTGGTGGACTACGAAGGATGGATAGGGCTGTCACCACCTGACGTCTACCACACTATTCCGTGGGATGGAACACAACTCACGGCAACTAACCAAGTCTAAGCACCATGCGTAAACTATCGAGTCACTTACTCTTTACCTGACCTTGGTGATGTTGGAGCCCCCGGCGACTTCAATAGCAGTGGGGTAGCAACGTAGCCATTGCTGAGGAGCTTGCTTGCCATCGTACTTGGTGATGCCGATCGGCTTAAAACCCTTAGGGTACTTGTAACTGCTAAACCATACAGAAAAAGCTAGAAAACGGTCGTTGCAGTCAACGCCCTCTGTCTCGACTACTTCATGCTCTTTGCGCCTGGAATCGATTACGGACCATGCATCGCTTCCTTCATTGATTCGTTGGCGCAGGTCTTCTGGAAGAGGTCGATGATTAGCCTGTCGCGGGTTACCCCCTGGAGGTGGCTGCTGCCTCCCACCAGGGGCCTGACTCCCACAAACGTTGTCGTTGTTGCTGCGCTAAGGTCGAAGACGGCCGCCTGCCGTTCGACTGTGAGCCTGGCTTCGGCTTTCGCCCACGCGCTCCTCCCTGAGGGTAGACGCTGGGTTTTGTTGATCAAGCTGAATCCAAGCCCTCTGCGTGTAATGAAGTGCTTGACGCTCATTCGGATCGTTACTGCGCTCGAGTATGGCTGTAACCCTGGCGATGTTGGCCACCGGAGTCCTGATGCCCCGCTCGCTTACGGCAGCGAATTCGGAGTCAAGCTCACGATGCATGGATCGCATGCGCTCATTGACCCTCCTTCGGCGGGCTGCGCGAGCTCTGTTCCTGGTCCTCCGTGCCTCACGATCGGCGTCGTTTTCGTCACCGGTGTTGGCTGTGGCCTCATCTTCGGATACCGCATCAAATTCGATGATGGGCAAGTCGCCATCATCCTCGCCTTCTTTCGCCATCAGCACCTGGTGTGAGATGAGCTCATCAGAGCTCGCATCGACTAGCTCAGTCGACTCCTCCGCCATGGTGGCTAACGGCTTGCCCTCCTGAGAAGGCAAAGGCTCGAGGTGTGCCACAAGTCGGTCTTCGGCCTCGAGTAGATCAGAAAGTTTCATGCCCTTCCAATATACGAAACACCCCTCTGGAGTGGAGGTGATCATCAGACCGTTGGTACCAAGACAACCCGAAGCCCCCCGACGTGCGGTGGCTTCGGGCTTTTCGAGTTGGAGTAAAGTGTCCAAGTCCTCCTCCAATGTGGAGAGGGACTCGGAGATGTTGGCCTCCTGGAGATCAGTGGCCAAATTGCGTAGACCGAGTCGTGATCGGCTATACGAGTCAGATTGGAATGAATCCAACCTAGGGAAGATTGTTGCAGTGCTGGATGAAGTCACGCTAGAAGCAGACTCCTCCTCGGTCCTCGTAGCAGATCCAAGGGTTGACAAATCATCGAGATCATCAACGAACTTGTCGAGTCGCTATGAGAACCCGCCGCGGGAGTTTTCGGCTTCATGTCGATGAGGAATCAACGGAAACTGCCCGCACCATCTGCGACGCAAACCCACGAGCCAAAAACAAACGTTGTACCCTGAGAAGGTACTGACCTGGTGAACTGGAAAGATGCCATCGAGTTCGCCGGTGGATCTTCAATGCGCTCCCCTACCTGGCGCGTCAGCTGTCGGTGTTTAACCGGCTGCTCACCGAGGGGTATACCCAAGGTGGTAAGTTTAGGTGAGGAGACGCCGAGATCAGGAACTCGAAGGTGCAAGGAACACAAGACTTAGACAGGTTCGGGCCGCGAGGTGCGTAATACCCTATGTCCTGTATGGTGGTTTGTATTGCCTTGGATGTAGATGTTGTGTTTTGAATGGGTCCCTGCCCCCCCTTATATATCCGGAAGGTCTGAGTTACATAAATTCTAGCCAATACTAGCCAAGGAATCGTACCCGGGTATAACTCAAGTAGTTCCCTTCTGTACCGACTAGCTTTATCTCTTACTCATACGAGTAGAGAACAACATAAATAAGAGATAAGACAGGCTTTATCTCCTAATCCTGTTCAAACTACGTTATGTACACAACCCCATAGCCCCGGGTCTGACACCAATAACCGATCCAAGGCAATACAAATCACCATACATGATGTACGGTATTACACAGATCGCAGCCTGAACCTGTCTAAACCTTATGTTACTTGCATCTTCGAGTTTCTGATCTCGGCGACACCCTTCCTACAAGGTAGGCTTGCCGGTATACCTAGGTAGGCTTGCCGGTAAAACACCAACATCTGGCATGCCAGGTAAGGGAGGTCATCGAAGATACACCGGTGAACTCGATGGCAGTAATAATTAACTGGGTGAGTCATCCCAAATATTACTACTAGATCAATCTAGTTTTTTATGCGGCAAGTCACAAATTTTTTCTCTCTCTTTCCGATCCGCACGACGTGGATCCCCTCTGATCAAGCATCAGACACCTCTGAAACAAAGCAGGCGCGTTGCAAAGACCAAATGACATCCGCCGATAGGCGAATATGCTGTAGGGAAAGGTGAAGATAGTCTTACTCTGGTTATCCGAATGAATAGGAATTTGGTGATAAGCAGAGTATTCGTCGAAGTAGCAAAAAAAATGTGTGCTTAGACAGCAGTTCAGGAATCTCGTCATTGAATGGGGGAGGAAAGTGATCTTTTTGGGTAGCCTTGTTGAGCATCCGGTAGCCGATGCACATCCTCCAACCGGTGACTATCCTCTGAGGTATGAGCTCGTTCCTCTCATTCTAGACTACGGTCATTCTTCCCTTTTTTGGGACCACTTGAACTGGGCTGACCCATTCACTGTCTTGCACGGGGTAGATGATGCCCGCGTGAAGTAGCTTTAGTACCTGTTTCTTTACTACCTTCCTCATCGCATCATTCCTTCGTGTCTGGTGCTCTCTAGATGACTTATGGTCTGGTTCCATAGGGATGCGATGGGTGCACAAGTTGGGGTTGATCCCCTTTAAGTCCTGCAGAGAATAACCAATGACGGACCGGTACTTCTCCAGGACTGCAACGAGACGCCGAGCCTCACTCTTTGTCAGCTTATCGCTGATGACAACTGGCGTGCTTCTATTGTTGTGGCGGAAGACATATTTCAGCCTAGGAGGCAGCTGTTTCAGCTCAGGAAGTGGATATTGCGGTTTTTCCTCTTCGTTGGGCTTGATGTAGCCTCCCATATCTCTTTCGTGAGTGAAGTGAATGGCATCTTCTTCAGAGATAGGCTAAGCAGATTCCTCTTGTGCTATGCTCATTGCCTCCTCCACTGGGTCTTGCTCCGGTCTAGCCTCTACAACAATATTACCTGAACGGACTAAACTGACTGGGATCTTCTCTTTGCCAACCTCGAGGTAAAGAGTACATCAGTCTCTGTTTGGGTTGACAAGTGGCTAGATTGGCTGTCTGATCAAGATGAACTCTTCACCTTCAGAGATATTGAAGATGTGAAGACCCAAAAATACTTTGTTATGTTCCATCTTCAAGGACATAACATGGAGGATTCCTTGACTCTTCACCATCTGGCCGTCGACCCACTTCAGGTGCTTACGAGGGAAAGTCAAGGGTTCTTCTGGTGCTTTTGTGATCTGCCAATCACATTGACCCCAACTTTCGAATCGTAGAAGACTTTTTGCGGTGCAGCGTCCCCAATAGTGCAGATGAGTGTTTTGAAACCGCTGTAGATCTATATGATGCTACTGCTAGATTACACTTCCTCTATCCATTCCTTGCTCATGATCGCGGTAAGACCCTCAATTTGCGAAGAGCATGTGGAATGAACGCCTCAGATCTTGAGCATATGCACTTATGCTTCTTCGGCATGTTTCAAGCATTGTCAAGCTCCATAAACTCGATAATTTCCTCTATGTGTGGAGGAGGTGGTGAGGATGGAGCTGATAGAGTGTGAACTTGCTGCTTCTCTTTGGGCTGATCAGTTGGCTTGGGTGGATCATCAAAGACTCCCGTGTGCTGAGTGCTATCAAGGACCTTCTCCAAAATGGTTCTTACTTCAGCAATTGTCTTGTACATGACGGATCCCTTAGAGGCGACATTCATGAAATGTGCGCTCTCCGGCTTAAGATCACCAATGAAGGGCTACATTAGGATCTCTTCTGGAGTACCATGAGGTGACCCAAAATTTGCAATCAGCATGAATCTTTCCTACGCTGCTCCAATTGACTCTTCGCCTTTGCTTGAATTATAGCAGTTAAATGCAAAGTGGTAGCACTTTGGTAACAGGAAAGAAGAATAAGCAGAACTCATCCTTCAACTTGATCCAATCTCCTCCAACTCTCTTTGGCTTCCGGTTATACCAAATTTCCGCTTCTCCCGTCAGAGAGAACGGATAGAGCTTCCACCGTAAGATGTTTTGATTCATACCGGGTATGGTCAATAATGAGCAATTTTGCTCGACTTGAGCAGGTGAGCATAGGGATTCTCATCCTTTCTACTAGAGAAGGACTACGTACAAACCATGGCTACAAGACTGGGACAGGTCTCCTAACCATCAGATACAATGGAGTGGCAAGATGGGGTCACTTCCAAGTACTCGCGCAATGGAACTGCCGTATTGCTATGAAAGCTCCCGAACGTGGTGGACTACGAAGGATGGATAGGGCTGTCACCACCTGACGTCTACCACACTATTCCGTGGGATGGAACACAACTCACAGCAACTAACCAAGTCTAAGCACCATGCCTAAACTATCGAGTCACTTACTCTTTACCTGACCTTGGTGATGTTGGAGCCCCCGGCGACTTCAATAGCAGTGGGGTAGCAACGTAGCCATTGCTGAGGAGCTTGCTTGCCATCGTACTTGGTGATGCCGATCGGCTTAAAACCCTTAGGGTACTTGTAACTGCTAAACCATACAGAAAAAGCTAGAAAACGGTCGTTGCAGTCAATGCCCTCTGTCTCGACTACTTCATGCTCTTTGCGCCTGGAATCTATTACGGACCATGCATCGCTTCCTTCATTGATTCGTTGGCGCAGGTCTTCTGGAAGAGGTCGATGATTAGCCTGTCGCGGGTTACCCCCTGGAGGTGGCTGCTGCCTCCCACCAGGGGCCTGACTCCCACAAATGTTGTCGTTGTTGCTGCGCTAAGGTCGAAGACGGTCTCCTGCCGTTCGACTGTGAGCCTGGCTTCGGCTTTCGCCCACGCGCTCCTCCCTGAGGGTAGACGCTGGGTTTTGTTGATCAAGCTGAATCCAAGCCCTCTGCGTGTAATGAAGTGCTTGACGCTCATTCGGATCGTTACTGCGCTCGAGTATGGCTGTAACCCTGGCGATGTTGGCCACCGGAGTCCTGATGCCCCGCTCGCTTACGGCAGCGAATTCGGAGTCAAGCTCACGATGCATGGATCGCATGCGCTCATTGACCCTCCTTCGGCGGGCTGCGCGAGCTCTGTTCCTGGTCCTCCGTGCCTCACGATCGGCGTCGTTTTCGTCACCGGTGTTGGCTGTGGCCTCATCTTCGGATACCGCATCAAATTCGATGATGGGCAAGTCGCCATCATCCTCGCCTTCTTTCGCCATCAGCACCTGGTGTGAGATGAGCTCATCAGAGCTCGCATCGACTAGCTCAGTCGACTCCTCCGCCATGGTGGCTAACGGCTTGCCCTCCTGAGAAGGCAAAGGCTCGAGGTGTGCCACAAGTCGGTCTTCGGCCTCGAGTAGATCAGAAAGTTTCATGCCCTTCCAATATACGAAACACCCCTCTGGAGTGGAGGTGATCATCAGACCGTTGGTACCAAGACAACCCGAAGCCCCCCGACGTGCGGTGGCTTCGGGCTTTTCGAGTTGGAGTAAAGTGTCTAAGTCCTCCTCCAATGTGGAGAGGGACTCGGAGATGTTGGCCTCCTGGAGATCAGTGGCCAAATTGCGTAGACCGAGTCGTGATCGGCTATACGAGTCAGATTGGAATGAATCCAACCTAGGGAAGATTGTTGCAGTGCTGGATGAAGTCACGCTAGAAGCAGACTCCTCCTCGGTCCTCGTAGCAGATCCAAGGGTCGACAAATCATCGAGATCATCAACGAACTTGTCGAGTCGCTATGAGAACCCGCCGCGGGAGTTTTCGGCTTCATGTCGATGAGGAATCAACGGAAACTGCCCGCACCATCTGCAATGCAGACCCACGAGCCAAAAACAAACGTTGTACCCTGAGAAGGTACTGACCTGGTGAACTGGAAAGATGCCATCGAGTTCGCCGGTGGATCTTCAATGCGCTCCCCTACCTGGCGCGTCAGCTGTCGGTGTTTAACCGGCTGCTCACCGAGGGGTATACCCAAGGTGGTAAGTTTAGGTGAGGAGACGCCGAGATCAGGAACTCGAAGGTGCAAGGAACACAAGACTTAGACAGGTTCGGGCCGCGAGGTGCGTAATACCCTATGTCCTGTATGGTGGTTTGTATTGCCTTGGATGTAGATGTTGTGTTTTGAATGGGTCCCTGCCCCCCTTATATATCCGGAAGGTCAGAGTTACATAAATTCTAGCCAATACTAGCCAAGGAATCGTACCCGGGTATAACTCAAGTAGTTCCCTTCTGTACCGACTAGCTTTATCTCTTACTCATACGAGTAGAGAACAACATAAATAAGAGATAAGACAGGCTTTATCTCCTAATCCTGTTTAAACTACGTTATGTACACAACCCCATAGCCCCGGGTCTGACACCAATAACCGATCCAAGGCAATACAAATCACCATACATGATGTACGGTATTACACAGATCGCGGCCTGAACCTGTCTAAACCTTATGTTACTTGCATCTTCGAGTTTCTGATCTCGGCGACACCCTTCCTACAAGGTAGGCTTGCCGGTATACCTAGGTAGGCTTGCCGGTGAAACACCAACATCTGGCATGCCAGGTAAGGGAGGGCATCGAAGATACACCGGTGAACTTGATGGCAGTAATAATTAACTGGGTGAGTCATCCCAAATATTACTACTAGATCAATCTAGTTTTTTATGCGGCAAGTCACAAATTTTTTCTCTCTCTTTCCGATCCGCACGACGTGGATCCCCTCTGATCAAGCATCAGACACCTCTGAAACAAAGCAGGCGCGTTGCAAAGACCAAATGACATCCGCCGATAGGCGAATATGCCGTAGGGACAGGTGAAGATAGTCTTACTCTGGTTATCCGAATGAATAGTGTCGGTACATGCAGATAGGGGTACCTCCTGCTAGGGTGTCCAGGCCCTGGTACTTCTCATAATCCACGCTCCCCCTCGCCTCTGGGCCACGTGGCACACGGCCTCCGGGCCTGACAGCTGGGACCACGGTCTCCGGACCCCCCCCGAGCTCCGTGAGGTCCGGGGCCTTTGCACACCCACGTGAGCGGGAGAGCTCTCGGGTAACCCCTGCGGATCCGGCCTCCCCTGGGAGGTCCGAGGCCGCCACGTGTGATGGCCAGACCATCACAGGTCAGCCCGCTCCGGCCGGCCACGGGGGCCCCGGACCCCACTTTCCCCCGGGAAGGGGTCCGGCGCTGCCATGTGCTGCCCGGCGGGAGGAGCCGGGCTGACCCCGCCGCGTGCCTGCGGCCGGAGGCCCCTTACGTGTCGCCTCTCCACCTACCAGCATTCAATGCGGTAGGTGGGTTGGGCGCGCCAAGGTCAAAAGGTGCGGCCTGCCACTGACACACGGGGCAGGTAAGCTGACACCACGGTAAGCCCGCCTGATCTGAAGGCGGCGCGTCGAATCACCGTGCACAGTGCGCGGACTGTGTGCAGTCCCATCACGGTGCTGCGCGCGTGATGATGGTCTGTAATAGGCGTGCTAAGGCTTGCGCTGTAACAGTGCGCATGGCACGAGTCAGCGCTGGCTCGCCCCCTGACTGGAGGTTCCATCCCAACAGTGACAGCACGGCTTCACTGTTGGGCAACGCTGACACCGAACACTGTACAAGACAAGGCTGTACGCGGCCATATCCTGGCTGTAGATACGCACATCAACTTCTCGATTGAGAGGACTACAGAGAGGAGCTCGAGGAGATGATCTCCATATCTCTCGTAGAACAGCTCCTGTTGGCTGGGCCCACCTGTCGGGGTCCCGCTCAGTGTAAGCGCTCCCCTTGCACTATAAAAGGGAGAGTACACCCGTTAGAAGACAGGGTTCAACAACCAGAAACACAGCCAATACAACACCAAAGTGGACGTAGGGTATTACGCTCCGGCGGCCCGAACCACTCTAAATCTTCGTGTCCTTCCTGTGTTCATCTGTCCACCGATCGAGCGCTCCTAAGTCTCCTCCAAACCCATCCTAAACTACGATTAGGCGGGTGCTTTCCGCCACCCGGCTGGAGAATTCCTCCGACATTTGGCGCGCCAGGTAGGGGTTAGGTTTGGTTCGCGCTCGGTCGACCTTCATGACCTCGATGGCGCAGGAAAATGGTCACCATGACCTCCTGATCGGTGAAGAAGTGGCGTCCACGGCGCCACACGCCTCGCGCCATCCCGCCTCCAGGGTGGCCCCGCGTGCCGCTCCACCATGTGCAGCGGAGCGGGCCTCTGTGGCCCAATCGATGCTCCTACCGAGCGGGCCCCTCATGGCAGCCAGGGAGTTGCTCCGCAACCCCCCTGGCGAGGCGGCGTCGCCAGACGCGCACAGACAGTGGCGTGACGACGTCGACCGTCTCCTCAACCTGGCACAGGCTTCCCCAGACTCAGCAGGGGGATCTGTGTCCAGGCAGCGCCGTCGCCAGGGCGGCGCATCCGGTTCTGTGCACTCACCATCAGTGAGGAGCGCACGGACCGAGGATCTCCGGGCGGACCTCAACCGCAGGCATGCGGGAGAGGATGCCAGGATCTCCATCGAGCGAGCACGTAACCGACGGCTCAACATTGAGGGTCGGAACCTTGCCCCTGAGCTCGATGCGGCTACGGCCAGGCCGCAAGGACTCACCCAGGCGCCGGTGTCGGGCGTGGGCTGCGCAGCACTCGCAGACCACCTTCGCGCGGTCGCCTGGCCGTCCAAGTTTCGGCCTCACCTGCCGGAAAAATATGACGGGTCCTCCAACCCGTCAGAGTTCCTGCAGGTCTACATCACCGCCATCACGGCGGCTGGAGGTAACGAAGCCGTTATGGCAAGTTACTTTCATGTAGCCTTGACCGGGCCAGCCCGAACCTGGCTCATGAACCTGACCCCGGGATCCATCCAGTCCTGGGGTGAGCTCTGCGCACAGTTCACGGCGAACTTCGCCAGCGCGTACCAGCAGCATGGCGTGGAGGCCCACCTCCACGCCGTGAGGCAACAACCCGGGGAAACCCTCCGGGCCTTCATTTCCCGTTTCACTAAGGTACGTGGAACTATCCCACGTATCTCCGATGCATCTATTATCACGGCTTTCCGACAGGGGGTCCGAGACGAGAAGATGCTAGAGAAGCTGGCGACCCACCAAGTGGAAGCAGTCACCACCCTGTTCGCTCTGGCGGACAAGTGCGCCCGGGCTGCGGAGGGCCGTGCCTGGCACTCTGCAACCCAAGCAGGACCTGCTCAGACGAGTGGGCCCAGTGTCGCTGCACCGGGCAGCGGCAAGAAGAAGAACAAGAAGAGCCGTGGCTTCGACAAGTCACGGATTGGGGGTCCGGCCGTTGCGGCTGCAACGACCGGGGGCCAGAACTCCCACGGCAAGCGCCCACGACAGCAGCGCACCGACCCCGAATCGTGCCCTGTTCATCCTGGGGCTCGCCACAGCGCCGCTGAGTGCCGCGAGATCCAGAAGCTCGCGGAACGTCTCAGCAAGAGGCGTGTCCAGGCCTCCAAGGAAGGCCCCTCCCCTCCACGGCGGTCCGGCAAGGAAAAAGCCTCTGATGCCGACGCAGCTGTGACTGAGAGGGAGTTGGGGTATCAAACCCCCAATAAAGACCTCAAGGGACTGTTCCAGCAGTCCGATTCCGAGTCCGGCGGGGACGAGCGCCGCAAGAAGCTGTACGTTATGTACGGTGGCAGTTCGGAGCTCGTCTCCCGACGGGACGTCAAGGCCCTTCGCCGGGAGGTCCTCTCGGTGAAACCAGGGGTGCCGAGGGCGGCGCCCCACCAGCGGTGGAAGGGCACCACCATCTCCTTTGGGCCATCCGACTGCCCAGAGAACATGGCGGGTGCAGGAGTGCTGCCGTGTAACACCCTAAGGTAAATTTTCCCTAATTTTAATAAATTTATTTGGGCTTAAATAAATTTTCCATGCTTTTCTTTAATTTTCGTGGCATTTAAAGCAATTTATAACGCAAGGAAATAAAATTAATTATAAGATCAACTTGGTGGTGCATTCATGCTGGTGCATTATTTTTGTTTGTGTTGAGTGGGTAGGTTTGAATTCAAATTGTATTTGAATTCAAGTAGAATTGTTTGAATTAGTGGGGTATAGAAAAAGAAAAGGAAAGAAGAAAGGATAAAAGAAAAGTAGCCCAACTCTCTTCCAGCCCAGCCCGACCCAGTTCCCTTTCCCCCCTCACCCGCGGGCTCTCTCTTCCTCTCTTCTTTCCTGGCCCAAGCCACCCGAGGCCCAGCACCCCCTCCCCCTTCCTGTCCCCCGCGTGGGCCACGCTTGGTCAGCGCCTTCCCTCTCTCCCCTCCCCGCACGGCCCAGCAGCCGGCCCATCCCCTTTCTTTCCCAGCCCGAGCGCCCTTCCCTCCTCTTCTCTCCGCCAGGCCGGTCCCACCGGTCAGACGCTCCTTCTACCCGGCGCCCGATCCTCCTCCTCTGCTTTTCCCCGCCGGCCGGCCGCTCGGCCACTGGCCGTGGCCCCGTCCCGCTGCGCCCCTGGGCCCTCCCCCGAGCCGCACCTTGACCCCGTCCGCGACTAGGAGCTTCTAGAAGGGCGCCCCGCGCACGGATTTGGACGACGCCGCAACGGCCCGTGAAAGGCGGCCGCTCGGTTGCCCGGTGGACCCGCACGCCGAGGACCGCTCCGCCCTTCTTAGCCGCAGCTCACTCGCGCTTCTCCTCAGCCGCATCCACCCCTCCCACTTTCCTTCTCCCCTGGCCTTGCACCGCTGCCCCACTCCCGGATTAGGGCCGCCGCCGCCAACAGAGCTTCTGCGCCACCGCGGCACCGCACCGGCACCACCCATCTCCGGCCCGTAACCACCGTCGCAGCTTCCAGGCGTGGTAAGGCTCCTGCCGTGCCCTTTCCCCCTTCCCCTCTCCCTCTGCGTAGGCGCGTTCCCTAGCCACCGTAACCCCGAGCCGCCTCCGCCGCGAGGAGCCTCATCCCGAGCTCCAATCCTCCACCAAGACCGCTCAGATGGGTTCGCCATCACTCCCTCTCTCTCCCCGGCATGCTCCCGATCACCCAGAACCCCGGAGCACCTGGATGCGCTGCAAGCCGGCGAGGCGCCGCCGCGGGGACGAGCTCCGGCGAGCAATCGCCGCCACCTGCATCCCCAATCTCCCCCGACCGTCGGATCAACAGCCAGCGTCCCTGATTAGATCGTGGCCTCCTTTGATGCGAACCGTAGGATCCTGATCCGAGCGACCACGTCCGCGCGTACCGGTTCGCCGAGTTTTTAAATCTGAGCCGTCCGTCGTTGATCCAGCGCACCGTATCAGATCTAAGGAAGGTGAGATTAGGAGCGTTGGATCCAGATCCGAGGGTCACGGTGCACGCGTACCCCTTCGCTTTAAGAATCTAATCTCAGCCGCCCGATCCGGATCTAAGGGCCTAGAATAGATCTTGCCGCTTCAGCCGCCCCTTTTGCTAAAGAGTCCCTGCCTTTTTGGGGAATCAACCCGCCGTCCACCCGTGAGTCACAAATAATTGCAGATAGGTCCTTTACCTTCCGTTTGAGCCCCTGAGTTTCCTGGAATTTGAACCCGCAGTCCAGTCAAGGGTTTTTAGCGCGCTAGCCCCTGTGTCTAGCCTTTAATTAGGTTTTAGTCCTCGGTTTTTGTGCAGAAGCCCCTGGAAGTCCTGTTTTTCTTACAATTAGGTCCCTGGACCCTGTTTTAAGCGCAGTTTTCACGTTTTAGCTCCGTTTTAAGCGTTCTTTATATCCACGCGATCGTTGTAACGCGTAGATTAGTTCTAGGCTAGTTTCATGTGCTGTTCTGTTGGATTGGTGTACTGTTTTCTTATAGTTTGTTCTTGTTATGCATGTGTGTATGTGTGGGCTATGTTTGATGATCGTAAGTAGACGCGGAGCCTTTGGAGCAGTACCAGGAGCAGCCGTCTTCCGAGCACTTCGAGCAGCAGCCGGGAGAGTACGAGGAAGGCAAGTATAACATGAACCTCCTATCACTTTTAAATACACTTTCATACTGCATTTAATTCTGTATGCCTATAAGGATTTCCTAGCCACTTTTATATCCTTATATATATCTTATGGGTTGCATTTTTTGGTTAGTTGTGCTAGGTTGCTGCGCTATAACAAATCTTGGTCCTTTTTAATTAATTTGATTAATGGTCTTATGCAACTTAATTCTGGAGCCGACCCTCTGTGCTGTGTGCTTGAGTGGTTTGTGCGTCCTTAAAAGATGTTTTTGTTAGAAACATGGTTTAGGGGGCCAGCACGGTGCTTAGTGCTTGGTTGGCCACTCTCCATAAGGACCGGTTCATAGAGCGACAACCTGGGACAACCGCGCAACCACAAGACTGGTATGGGACGGTCTTGACTTACTAATTAGGTCATTTTGGTTCGGGAGTAACTTACCTGCGTGGGCAAGAGGGGTGGTAAGCTTCAATGGTCCCTGCTCCTCCGGCTTGGTCTGTGCTGTGTGTCTTGTACCCCCGGAGGTGGGCCCCATCGTCGCTGATCCAGAATCCTTAGCGGTTACACCTTACCAACGTGATCCTTTGTAACGGTCTCGTAGTGTGCTTGCTAGCCATCTCACCTAAGGAAGTGTGATGAACAACTAGCGTAGCCCACGACTTGTGGGTAAAGTTGTGCAACCTCTCGAGAGTGTAAAACTGATATATCAGCTGTGCTCACAGTCATGAGCGGCCCAGATCCTCCGTCTGATTAGTGGGGTTATCAACCTTTGACGAGGGCGATTCCCCGGGTGGTTTTGGTTCGGATGGTTCTCAATAGTTCTTCATTAATATTGATTAATTTATTATGCAATTGGGTTTATGGTAATTCATCCACTTGTAGTAATTAGCTTAAATAAAATTTGCCAAGACTAAAAGCTAATGCAGTTGAGTCAGCTAACCTTAGAGCCTCATGCTCGTGTTATACTTGTTGAGTACGAGTTTGTACTCACACTTGTCTCTCTACTCTTCTGTTCTATTTCGGATATCTTCGACTGCTGCTCAGTGCCCGGCAACGTGGAGGATTACGTCAGCGGCTTCAACGACTTCTAGGCGTTTGTCTCCCAGTCGACGTCCCTGTGGCGCCCAGCTCTTCATGTATTCCTTTTACGCTTCCGCAACTCTTGAACCGATTCTTGATTCGGTTGTAATAAAATAATTTATTCATGATTCATTTACGATTTATATTAATGTTATTCGTGACATGTGTTGTGATATCTTGATAATCTATTGTATATATGCGTGACTTGATCCTGGCGCATATATGATTGCTCGATTTATGTTCTTATAAATCGGGTGTGACAGATTGGTATCAGAGCCGTGTCGACTGTAGGACGAAGCCTAGGTAGAATTGGCCGAGTCTAGGACTTCTGTTCTCTTGCTTGCCTCCGCAAATCTTCAGCCATCATGATTCTGCTTCTATTCCTTGAGTCTTAAGCCCTCGATTTGCTGTTTTCCCCGCCTTTTCTGAGAAAGTAGCTTGAGTTTTCCGTAGACGTTGGCCTGAGTCGCCTAGTCTTATAAGCTATAAGTAGGGCCGTCCCGATGGAAAATACGCTAGAACGAGTGTGTTAGTCGAGTAGTGTGGAAAACTCGACTAATTTGTGAATATTGAATGTTTGTTATTGTGCAAATGCTTGATTTGGATTTTTGGTTGATTGCATAGGCTAGTAGTTAAACTTGTTCATGCAAATCGACCTAACCCCACTTGAACTAAACAATAAAATTGAGTTAGAACGTTGGGGGTAAAACCTATATTCCTTTCTTTCTGTCATATCCTTCCGAAGTTTCATTTCCGCAGCTGCACAATATCTCGTTCTCACAAATTTAGTTTGTTGCAATCAGATGGTGAACACTAGACGCACCGGTTCCAGTTCTGACCAGCAGGAGCAGAACAACCAGGGTACTGGTCAGCCGCTGCCGATGCCGCCACCACTGACCCCGGAGCAGTTCTTCCAGCTCCAGATGCAGATGATGGCCACCCTGAACAACACCGTTCAGGCTCTGCAGCAGATCCATGCCCAGCCACCACCTCCTCCGCCGCCTCAGCCCCGTGACAGGCGTGCAGATTTCCTGAGAGGTCACCCGCCGACCTTCTCTCACGCCACGGACCCACTCCAGGCGGACGACTGGCTTCGCTCGGTGGAGCGCCAGTTGGTCGTTGCGCAGTGTGACGACCGAGAGCGGGTCCTTTACGCCGCAGGGCAGCTGCGAGGCTCCGCTCTTGACTGGTGGGAGTCCTACCCAGCTCGGGATCGTGAGGCTCTCACGTGGGACCAGTTCCGTGAGCGTTTCAGGAACCATCACATTCCTGAGGGCATCATGAAGATGAAGCAGAAGGAGTTCCGTGCCCTCAAGCAGGTAAAATTTAACGGAAATTCCTTACCAAATTCTTTTAAGCTTGATCTGTCCTTGATTTCTTTCGTAAAATCTGACCAATTGAGCGATTTCCATCCTTGTCATCCGTGTTCGTTATTTCAGGGATCGATGACGGTGACGGAGTATCGTGACCGTTTCCTTCAGCTTGCCCGCTACGCCCCTGCCGACGTCGCTCGTGATAGCGATAAGCAGGAGTACTTCAAGGAGGGATTGGATGATCACATCCAGTATGCGCTGCTGAACCATCGCTTCGACAACTTCAACCAGCTGGTTGATGCGGCCCTCAACACCGAGCGCAAGCGCCGGGAGATTGAGGATAAGAAGAGGAAGATGGCTCCATCCTCTTCGGGCAGCAACACCCGTCCCCGCTATCAGCATCCTCAGCAGCAGCAGCAGAGGCCGCCACAGCAGTACCAGCAGCGGCAGCAGCTTCCGCCTCGTCCTCAGCAGCAGCAGCAGGCGGGACAGGGTCAGAGGCTTCCAGCGCCTCCGGCTCCACCAGCTCAGAGGCAGGGAGCGCCCACTCCTCCTCCTGGGCATCAGGCCCCGGCACTTCCTCGAGTGTGCTTCCACTGCGGCGAGCCAGGGCACCACGCCAACGTCTGCCCTCGGAAGGCGCAGGCAGGGCAGCAGGGGCGTGCAGCACAGCCCAAGGCCCCAGCTCAGGGCAGGGTGAACCACGTGACGGCCGAGTCAGCGGCCGAGGCTCCCAACGTGGTTATTGGTACGTTCATGGTTAATGCCCATCCTGCTACAGTGCTTTTTGATACTGGTGCTACACATTCTTTCATCACCCAGTCTTTTGTTGAGCATCATGGTATTCCAACTAGCACGTTAAAGAGGTGCATGTTAGTATCTTCACCGGGAGGGCAGTTGAGGTCTCATGTCTTCTGTCCCAGAGTCAGTGTGGCTATAAGGGGGGTAGATTTCAGTGCAAATCTGATGGTGTTAGACTCCAAGGGCATTGATGTGATCCTAGGGATGGAGACTCTTGCTAAGTGGGGAGTCCGGATAGATTGTGCTCAGAGGACGGTTCTTCTGTCAGCACCGGATGGTCAGGAGGTTACTGTTGGAGCTACGGAGCCTTCTGGATTTCTTCATCAGATGGAGGCTAGACCCACGGATGGTATTCGCGTGGTGTCGGAATTCCTGGATGTCTTTCCGGACGATTTGCCAGGTATGCCGCCTGATCGCGACATTGAGTTTTCTATTGATCTCTTGCCTGGCACAGCTCCTATTGCTAAGAGGCCCTATCGTATGGCTCCTGTCGAGCATGAGGAGGTTAAGAAGACTGTCGACGAGTTGCTAGCTAAGGGTTATATCCGTCGCAGTTTCTCCCCTTGGGCTTTTCCTGTATTGCTTGTAGAGAAGAAGGATGGTGCGAAGAGAATGTGCGTCGATTATCGGGATCTGAATGCAGTCACTATCAAGAACAAGCATCCATTGCCCCGTATTGAGGATCTCTTTGATCAGCTTCAGGGTGCTTGTGTATTCTCGAAGATTGATCTGCGTTCGGGTTATCATCAGCTGAAGATTCGTCCTGAGGATATTCAGAAGACGGCATTCACCTGCAAGTATGGGTTATATGAGTATACGGTCATGTCTTTCGGCTTGACTAATGCTCCGGCTTTCTTCATGCATCTGATGAACAAGGTTTTCATGGATTATCTGGACACCTTTGTGGTGATATTTATTGATGATATCCTGATATATTCCAAGTCAGAAGCGGAGCATGAGAAGCATCTGAGGCTTGTGTTGCAGAGGCTCAGAGAGCACAAGCTGTATGCCAAGCTCAGCAAGTGCGAGTTTTGGATTGACGAGGTTCCGTTCCTCGGTCATGTTATCTCCAAGGGAGGTATTGCTGTGGACCCCGGAAAGGTTAAGGATGTGCTTGACTGGGTTGTACCGCAGACGGTGAAGGAAGTCCGCTCTTTTCTGGGCTTAGCAGGTTATTACCGGAGGTTCATTGAGAATTTCTCCAAAATTGCGAAGCCTTTGACTTCCTTGCTAGAGAAGGACGTGAGTTTCTCTTGGACTGATGAGCGTCAGAAGGCCTTCGAGGAGTTGAAGAAAAAGTTGACCACTGCGCCAGTCCTTACTCTGCCAGACCAGAGCAAGAGGTTCACAGTGTATTGTGATGCTTCGAGAGATGGTCTTGGTTGCGTCTTGATGCAGGAAGGCAGAGTGATAGCTTATGCCTCGCGGCAGTTACGCCGGCACGAGCTGAATTATCCCACTCATGATCTGGAGTTAGCCGCAGTAGTACATGCTCTGAAGATATGGAGGCATTACTTGTTTGGGCAGAGGTGTGATATTTACACCGATCACAAGAGCCTCAAGTATATTTTCACTCAGAGTGAGCTGAATATGCGGCAGAGAAGATGGCTAGAGTTGGTCAAGGACTACGACCTGGAGATTCACTATCATCCGGGCAAGGCCAATGTTGTAGCAGATGCTCTGAGCAGGAAGAGCTATGTTAACATGGCCGTGGCTTTTCAGATGCCTCAAGAGTTATGCGAGGAGTTTGAGCAGTTGAGTCTGGGTTTCTTGCATCATACCTCGAGTACGTCGTTCGAGGCGGAACCCACCCTAGAGGCTGAGATCCGGCAGTATCAGAAGGAAGATCAGAAGCTGCAGGAGATTCGTGAGTTGCTCAAGATTGGCAAGGCCCCTCATTTCAGAGAGGATGATCAGGGTACCTTGTGGTACAAGGGTCGTATATGTGTGCCGGATGTGGCAGATCTCAGGAAGTTGATTCTGAGTGAGGCTCATGATACCGCATATTCTATCCATCCAGGCAGCACGAAGATGTATTACGACCTGAAGGAACGATTCTGGTGGTCTGGAATGAAGCGTTCCGTTGCGGAGTACGTGGCTATCTGTGACACTTGTCAGCGTGTCAAGGCAGAGCATCAGAGGCCAGCAGGGTTATTGCAGCCGTTGAAGATTCCAGAGTGGAAATGGGAGGAAATCACTATGGACTTCATTGTTGGCTTGCCTCGTACTCAGAAGGGGTACAACTCCATATGGGTAGTAGTGGACCGGTTGACAAAGGTGGCTCATTTTATTCCGGTGAACACTACTTATTCCGGTGCTAGACTCGCAGAGTTGTACATCTCCAGGATTGTCTGTCTGCATGGTGTTCCTAAGAAGATTATATCTGATCGAGGATCTCAGTTTACTTCACGGTTCTGGGAGCAGTTGCATGATTCGTTGGATACAAAGCTACGCTTCAGTACTGCTTATCATCCTCAGACAGATGGACAGACAGAGAGAACCAACCAAGTGTTGGAGGATATGCTTCGAGCCTGCGCTATTCAGTATGGTACCAGCTGGGATAAATGCCTGCCGTATGCAGAGTTTTCTTATAACAACAGTTATCAGGCCAGTCTGAAGAAGTCCCCGTTTGAGGCTCTGTATGGTCGGAAATGCAGGACTCCGCTATATTGGGATCAGATTGGCGAGAGGCAGGTATTTGGTCCGGATATTGTTGAGGAGGCCGAACAGCTGGTACAGCAGGTGCGAGAAAATCTGAGGGTCGCTCAGACTCGTCAGAAGAGCTATGCGGATGTGCGTCGTCGAAATTTGACCTTCGCAGTGGGTGATCATGTATATCTGAAGGTCTCGCCGATGAGAGGAATCCGCAGGTTTAATGTACGAGGGAAGCTAGCTCCTCGATACATTGGTCCGTTCAAGGTGCTGGAACGGAAAGGTGAGGTGGCATATCGTCTGGAGTTGCCCCTCAATCTCTCAGGAGTGCACGATGTGTTTCACGTATCGCAGCTGAAGAAGTGCTTGAGAGTGCCAGAAGAGCAAGCACCGATAGAAGGGTTGGATGTGCAGGAGGATCTGACCTATGTTGAGCATCCGGTAAAGATTCTGGAGACATCTGAGAGAGCTACTAGAAACAAGAAGATCAAGATGTGCCGTGTTCAGTGGAGTCATCATACGGAGGAGGAGGCTACTTGGGAGCGAGAAGACGAGCTGAGGAAGACATATCCCGATCTCTTTGCTAGCTAGCCTATCCGAATCTCGGGACGAGATTCCTGTAAGGGGGGTAGGTTTGTAACACCCTAAGGTAAATTTTCCCTAATTTTAATAAATTTATTTGGGCTTAAATAAATTTTCCATGCTTTTCTTTAATTTTCGTGGCATTTAAAGCAATTTATAACGCAAGGAAATAAAATTAATTATAAGATCAACTTGGTGGTGCATTCATGCTGGTGCATTATTTTTGTTTGTGTTGAGTGGGTAGGTTTGAATTCAAATTGTATTTGAATTCAAGTAGAATTGTTTGAATTAGTGGGGTATAGAAAAAGAAAAGGAAAGAAGAAAGGATAAAAGAAAAGTAGCCCAACTCTCTTCCAGCCCAGCCCGACCCAGTTCCCTTTCCCCCCTCACCCGCGGGCTCTCTCTTCCTCTCTTCTTTCCTGGCCCAAGCCACCCGAGGCCCAGCACCCCCTCCCCCTTCCTGTCCCCCGCGTGGGCCACGCTTGGTCAGCGCCTTCCCTCTCTCCCCTCCCCGCACGGCCCAGCAGCCGGCCCATCCCCTTTCTTTCCCAGCCCGAGCGCCCTTCCCTCCTCTTCTCTCCGCCAGGCCGGTCCCACCGGTCAGACGCTCCTTCTACCCGGCGCCCGATCCTCCTCCTCTGCTTTTCCCCGCCGGCCGGCCGCTCGGCCACTGGCCGTGGCCCCGTCCCGCTGCGCCCCTGGGCCCTCCCCCGAGCCGCACCTTGACCCCGTCCGCGACTAGGAGCTTCTAGAAGGGCGCCCCGCGCACGGATTTGGACGACGCCGCAACGGCCCGTGAAAGGCGGCCGCTCGGTTGCCCGGTGGACCCGCACGCCGAGGACCGCTCCGCCCTTCTTAGCCGCAGCTCACTCGCGCTTCTCCTCAGCCGCATCCACCCCTCCCACTTTCCTTCTCCCCTGGCCTTGCACCGCTGCCCCACTCCCGGATTAGGGCCGCCGCCGCCAACAGAGCTTCTGCGCCACCGCGGCACCGCACCGGCACCACCCATCTCCGGCCCGTAACCACCGTCGCAGCTTCCAGGCGTGGTAAGGCTCCTGCCGTGCCCTTTCCCCCTTCCCCTCTCCCTCTGCGTAGGCGCGTTCCCTAGCCACCGTAACCCCGAGCCGCCTCCGCCGCGAGGAGCCTCATCCCGAGCTCCAATCCTCCACCAAGACCGCTCAGATGGGTTCGCCATCACTCCCTCTCTCTCCCCGGCATGCTCCCGATCACCCAGAACCCCGGAGCACCTGGATGCGCTGCAAGCCGGCGAGGCGCCGCCGCGGGGACGAGCTCCGGCGAGCAATCGCCGCCACCTGCATCCCCAATCTCCCCGACCGTCGGATCAACAGCCAGCGTCCCTGATTAGATCGTGGCCTCCTTTGATGCGAACCGTAGGATCCTGATCCGAGCGACCACGTCCGCGCGTACCGGTTCGCCGAGTTTTTAAATCTGAGCCGTCCGTCGTTGATCCAGCGCACCGTATCAGATCTAAGGAAGGTGAGATTAGGAGCGTTGGATCCAGATCCGAGGGTCACGGTGCACGCGTACCCCTTCGCTTTAAGAATCTAATCTCAGCCGCCCGATCCGGATCTAAGGGCCTAGAATAGATCTTGCCGCTTCAGCCGCCCCTTTTGCTAAAGAGTCCCTGCCTTTTTGGGGAATCAACCCGCCGTCCACCCGTGAGTCACAAATAATTGCAGATAGGTCCTTTACCTTCCGTTTGAGCCCCTGAGTTTCCTGGAATTTGAACCCGCAGTCCAGTCAAGGGTTTTTAGCGCGCTAGCCCCTGTGTCTAGCCTTTAATTAGGTTTTAGTCCTCGGTTTTTGTGCAGAAGCCCCTGGAAGTCCTGTTTTTCTTACAATTAGGTCCCTGGACCCTGTTTTAAGCGCAGTTTTCACGTTTTAGCTCCGTTTTAAGCGTTCTTTATATCCACGCGATCGTTGTAACGCGTAGATTAGTTCTAGGCTAGTTTCATGTGCTGTTCTGTTGGATTGGTGTACTGTTTTCTTATAGTTTGTTCTTGTTATGCATGTGTGTATGTGTGGGCTATGTTTGATGATCGTAAGTAGACGCGGAGCCTTTGGAGCAGTACCAGGAGCAGCCGTCTTCCGAGCACTTCGAGCAGCAGCCGGGAGAGTACGAGGAAGGCAAGTATAACATGAACCTCCTATCACTTTTAAATACACTTTCATACTGCATTTAATTCTGTATGCCTATAAGGATTTCCTAGCCACTTTTATATCCTTATATATATCTTATGGGTTGCATTTTTTGGTTAGTTGTGCTAGGTTGCTGCGCTATAACAAATCTTGGTCCTTTTTAATTAATTTGATTAATGGTCTTATGCAACTTAATTCTGGAGCCGACCCTCTGTGCTGTGTGCTTGAGTGGTTTGTGCGTCCTTAAAAGATGTTTTTGTTAGAAACATGGTTTAGGGGCCAGCACGGTGCTTAGTGCTTGGTTGGCCACTCTCCATAAGGGACCGGTTCATAGAGCGACAACCTGGGACAACGCGCAACCACAAGACTGGTATGGGACGGTCTGACTTACTAATTAGGTCATTTTGGTTCGGAGTAACTTACCTGCGTGGGCAAGAGGGGTGGTAAGCTTCAATGTCCCTGCTCCTCCGGCTTGGTCTGTGCTGTGTGTCTTGTACCCCGGAGGTGGGCCCATCGTCGCTGATCCAGAATCCTTAGCGGTTACACCTTACCAACGTGATCCTTTTGTAACGGTCTCGTAGTGTGCTTGCTAGCCATCTCACCTAAGGAAGTGTGATGAACAACTAGCGTAGCCCACGACTTGTGGGTAAAGTTGTGCAACCTCTCGAGAGTGTAAAACTGATATATCAGTGTGCTCACAGTCATGAGCGGCCCAGATCCTCCGTCTGATTAGTGGGGTTATCAACCTTTGACGAGGGCGATTCCCCGGGTGGTTTGGTTCGGATGGTTCTCAATAGTTCTTCATTAATATTGATTAATTTATTATGCAATTGGGTTTATGGTAATTCATCCACTTGTAGTAATTAGCTTAAATAAAATTTGCCAAGACTAAAAGCTAATGCAGTTGAGTCAGCTAACCTTAGAGCCTCATGCTCGTGTTATACTTGTTGAGTACGAGTTTGTACTCACACTTGTCTCTCTACTCTTCTGTTCTATTTCGGATATCTTCGACTGCTGCTCAGTGCCCGGCAACGTGGAGGATTACGTCAGCGGCTTCAACGACTTCTAGGCGTTTGTCTCCCAGTCGACGTCCCTGTGGCGCCCAGCTCTTCATGTATTCCTTTTACG